>NC_056730.1:553159794-553177294 GCF_019279795.1 Protopterus annectens | reverse complement strand
CAGTGGGGAAATGGGCATATACCTGCCAGTGCTGGTTTAATGTGAGCTTTCGGTAATATGTAGTGGACCCATATATATATATATATATATATATATATATATATATATATATATATAGAGAGAGAGAGAGAGAGAGAGAGCATTTCAATATGTATGTAGAGAGAAGGGAAACCTGTTCTAAATTATTCCTTTTTCTATACAGCTACTGAGATTTACAGAAAGCATTACAGTGGAAGTATTGACATCTACACAGAGTGGTTTCTGAAGGTACCAACATGTCATATATCTCTGTAGTATTTTTAGACATACATACACATGATTGTTACCTACACATGGGAAGACAGTGCCATTTCCTGATACCAAGGTATGTCCACTTATTTATTATATCATTTCTGCTGGGCTGTGTCATATTTTAGGTCTGTGTTGTATATGTATATTACTATAGCGCTCTTTCATGGGAGATACAACCTATAAATTGTGAGTCTTCATTTGGAGACTGTTTAATGTAGATGGAAAAATGTCATTGTGTTCTTGTTATTGTCTTTGGCTACTGATGCATATTTTTACATATATGTGTTGTGTCCACAGCTATGTTAAGTTCTTAGCATAGGTTCCTAGGTGTGTACTAGGTTAATGGCCCTGGAGCCTTTACAAGCCTAGCCCATAGGATTACCTTGGCGTTGTGCCACCTGACCTTAATTCCCAGGGCCTCTGTCGAGTAGAGCCACTGGAGTGATCCTTGGGATGAATTTTCTATTTCCCATTCACTCCATCAAGATTTCTCTTGAAGAGGGCCAGTGAGGTGCTTTGTTTGACATGTATGGGAAGTCTATTCCATAGCATGGGCAGTCTCTGGCTTATGAACCTGGCCCTCCAGCATGTTCTGCTGAATGTGGTAATGAGGTTGAGGTATCTGGAGCATGTGGTGTGGAGGGATTGGAATTTCTTTAGATGTAGCATTT
This sequence comes from Protopterus annectens, assembly GCF_019279795.1. Classification (NCBI taxonomy): domain Eukaryota; kingdom Metazoa; phylum Chordata; order Ceratodontiformes; family Protopteridae; genus Protopterus; species Protopterus annectens. The sequence continues at coordinate 553,176,332 of NC_056730.1, read as the reverse complement.
CTAACAGAGCTGGGTCAGACATGGCTTTGTAAGTCAAGCAGAGATCGCATCTAAGTAGGCGATATGAGACAGAGAATAGTTGGAGTTTTTTTAATCTGTCCATATAGGACAAGTGTTTAAGGCCTAGGATCCTCTTTGTGAGGTACTTTTGTGGCCTCTCCAGTTGTTGTAGGTGTCTGGTGAGGTACATGCCAAATGGGGCATTGTACTCTATGACTGGCCCAATGAGGGAAAAGTAGAGGGAGACAATGACTTCTTTCTTCTTTCTTCCTGGATGCAAAACCCTTAGGAATGAGATGTGCCACATAGAAGGACTTTCTGACCATAGTGGCAATGTGGTGGTCAATAGAGAGGTTGCTGTCAACCTGTGTTTCCAGATCTCTTATAATGCCTTCTGTGTTCAGTGGACTACCATAGATGTGGTAATTCATGGGAAATGGGTTTTTCCTAAAAGGGATGACGACAAATTTTTTGGCAATGAGCTTAAGGCCATGGTTCTGACACCAGTCATTGGTCTCAGTGAGTTCTTTCTTTAGGATGTCAATATCACTTGGGGAGTTAATAATGGCTCCCAATTTGCAATCGTCTGCAAACTTTGTCAGCCAGAGCCCCTTCGTGTTGGCCTGGACTTCTGAGAAGTAGATACCAAACAGGAGAGGACCCAGGACCGATCCCTGTGGGACTCCACTCATGACTGGTAGCCAGTCTGACTTGGAGTCAGCTACTTTCACACTGTGAATTCGATCTGTGAGCCAGTTTGCAACCCACCTAGTAATATAGGGGTTGATGCCTAGCTTAGTGAGTTTCTCTATGATTCCTGAGTGGGGGATGGTATCATTGGCCTTGGCCTGATCAAGGTAGGCTGTATGAACCACCTTGCCTTCATCCACATCTCTATTAACTGACTCAAAGAAGTCGACCAAGTTGAGCAGGCATGATCTACCCTTCACAAAATAAAACTGTGTGGGATCCAGAGTTGGAGATTCCCTATATCCTTGTTTATTAGGTCCATGATGATGCATTCCATAGCTTTGCATATCAGACTTCTCAGGCTAATGGGCCGATAGTTCCCAGGGTCTGTTGTCACTTCTCCTTTGTGGAGAGAGTTGACTATAGCAGTGCGCCATTTGGTAGGCACAAAGCCTGAGGTGAGGCTGTGATTGAACAGGCCACACAGGTGAGGTGCCAGTTCACTCTGTAGTTCATGTATTACACAGCCAGGGATATTGTCAGGTCCCATAGAAGCTATATTCTTGGCCTTGGACAGTGCTGTTTTAACCTATGCAGCAGTAATACTGGGTGCCTGGCAATCTGATGATATTGTGATTGGTCCTTGGGGGGGGGGGTAAAGTTGGCACTGAATCTGTCGGCCAGTATATTGGTAATATCTGTTGGCTCGGTATAGGAGGTACCATTGTGCAGTAGCTCAGAGTAAATCTGGGTATTGCTGTGGAGATTCTTCACATAACTATAGAAGACCTTGTGGTTGTCTTTACTATCTGCTGCAATTCTGTTTTCATAGCTAGCTTTAGATGATTTAATGAGGGATCTCAACTTTTTGTTGAGGTTGTTAAGGGAGTTTTTCCAGTCTTGGGACTTCACCTTATTCTGCATCAGTTTCTTCCTTCTGTTGTAGAGTTTGTTTATGGCAGGGGACCACCAGATTGGCTTTCATTTTTTGGAGGAGAGTGTCTTGGTTCTATTGGGTATGGTGAGATCTATGCATTTGTGTACATGTTCGTACAGTGCATTGGTGTATGATTTGGCAGTCATGCAACTATTCTCCATTTGCATGGGTGCCATGAAGTTAGCCACCTCTGTTTTTAGGAACCCAAAGTTGGCTTTGGAGAAGTTTTTCCTGGTGGTTACCTTTGCTGGGAGGGTGGGAGGGATGTGGATTTCCAAGGTGATTAGTTTGTGTTTGGATCTAACCAGGGAGAATTTGACTGTTGGTGTAGAGCAATAGTCACCCATGCTAGTAATGACCAGGTCAAGGATGTTGCTACCTCTAGTGGGGGTAAGAACAAGCTGGTCCAGGGCATTGGAATTAATGAAGTACAGGAAACGTTGGGCAAGTGTATTGGTACAGGAGTAGTTTTCCCAATTAATGGAGGGTTAGTTGAAGTTAGCCAATATGAGAGTGTTAGGCTGGACTCTAATATTCTCCAGGGTGCTTAGGAAAGTGGAGTGTGAGTCTTGGGACATGGTTGGGGACCTATAACAGGCTACAACCTGAGTCGCTGTCTTACCCAATGTTAGCTGCACCTGCAGTATCTCTGATGCATTATGTTGGGCTACCAGTCTGGAGGTGTGCGCATCCTTTATTACTATGGAAACACCACCACCTTTGGAGCTTCGGTCCAAGTTCTGGAGCCGAAAGGTGTGGAATGAGTTATAGCTTGGTAGTACAGGGGTGCTTTCTGCTGCCTTGAACCAGGTCTGTGTTACATCATAAATGTCGATGTTCTCAATTTTAAGGAGTGCTTCGAATGAGTGCATTTTGAGATTTAAACTTCTAGCATTGAGCAGCATGACCCTCAGATTGCGTTTGCTTGTAGCTGTTATGGTGGTAATTTGTTCTTTGGAATACCGCCTAAAAAAGGCACTATAGGGGTGGCAAGAGCTTTGGCCAGTATCTGAAAGCCCAAGGGTGACAGATGCAGGCCATCTTTGGCAAAGCATCGAGGTCTGTCAATCATGTCATCCCAGGCAAACAGATACTGGATCCCCTTAGAATGACACCAGAAGCTTAGCCAATTGTTGAAGTCAATCATTTTCTGTTTGTACTGTGGTATCATTCTGGGTGATGGTAGGATGCTGCTCAGGGCTAGGGTCATACCTGCCTGGGCTACATAATCTGACAACTCCTCCATTTCTCTTTTCATGTAGTCCAGGGAGGTATGTCTCAGGTCATTCACACCCACATGTACAATGACAGAGTCATATTTGAACCTGTTGTTGAGGGACCTGAGTGTGTGCATTAGGTGGCGGATCCTGGCACCTGACAGGCAGCTGACTGTTACTTTCTCCTTATTCAACCTATTGAGTGGGACATCAGTGTTCCTCACTATCGAGTCACCTATGACTAGTGTGCTGGGCATGCTGTTTTGCCTTAGGGGCTTTGCTTGAGTGGCACACTGTTTATGAGAGTTATGTGTCTCGTGATTAGTGTTGTGTTGTGGTGGTCGAGTGCGTTTCTGCTTTGGAGGTCTCTGCTGTTTGTTAATGGTCTTCAACTCTCCATGATAGTATGTCACATACCACTTCCATATATAAGCAGCTGCATATCTATGCAGCTTCTAGAAATGTGAATCACTATAATGTTCATGTATTTCTTATACACACACACACACACACACACACACACACACACACACACACACACACACACGTGTGTGTGTGCACCTGTGTATATAACTATAATGCAAATAACATGCAATGCATTAATGCATCGGATAAAAGTCTGTCTTCTCAATGTTAAAATTCATGTGTATAATACAGACGAATACTTTTAGTTGTAGTGCCCCTTTAATTATTTAACAAAGTTTGGAATACAGTGAATACCATAGTGCAATAATATTTGGAATTCCCACTTGTGTATGTGGACATGTAACCATGATGTAAGCAGTACCAACATACACTGCATTGCTCAATGGTTTAAATCTACTCTGTCATTATTACTGTTCCTTTGCATATCACGCATGAATTTTGTTTACTAGATTGCCCCTTTAGTTACTCTGAAGACTTCAGAATAGCACAGCTTAAGACTTTGCAGAATTCCACACTAAGCATATCCATAGATTCCTGTAAGTTCACTTGATCTGATGTATTAATCATTATACGGTCAATGTTGGTGTCATCCATAAATGTACTAACTGGTACGCTGCTCATTAATGCAAATGCAGACATAAACATTGCAAACAAGACAGGTCCAAGAAGTGATAAAGTAAACAACTCTGTAAATGGAGTTAGTTTGCTCTACCAGATTCAGTGTGAATGATGTCTGCCTAGCTTGTGGCCATTTGTTACATTCTTCCTAGGTCTGTAACTTCCTCTTCTGCCTCAGAACAGCACCTTCCAAGGATTGAAGGATACCTACTCCCTAATCAGACTGTCCTTCCCTCATGCCTACTATTTAACCTGCCAGGCATTCTTACCTGATTGGGGGGGGGGGGTGATCAGAACAATGCTACCATAGCCCAAACTCCTTGCGTGCTAAGGAACAATACGACAAAAAAAAAAAAAAAAAATCAGCCAACTTTAGAACATGACTAAACATGTATCAGTATAGTCATGAAGCATGGTAGACTTATCACATCATAATCGTGATTGATGCTCTACTGTGCAAGCACTCGTGCAGATTTCTGGATTTTGCTTTTTAAGATCTGGATTGAGGAGCATTGGGAATCTTTCCTTTCTTTGAGATAGAGCAATGTCATAGTTAGTGTACATATGAAGCAGTTTCCCATGTTGACATTGGAGGGGTGTAACCTGCAAAACTTTTTTTCCCTATATTTCTATTTTGATCTTTGTGCTGTTTTGTAATCACAATTATGTGTGCTAACAGTAAAAGAGTAAAACATTAGTGATAAAGTCCAGAAAATATTATGCATGTGATTAGATCAGAGACACCATAGCTCTCCATAAGTCCAGGAAAGTAAGGATAGTATTAGCAATGTAACATCACTGCTGCTGAACCAGCCACACGAAGTTGCATTGACACTATCAGATCATGATATAGAACATGTATGTGCAAGTTCATGTAAAGTATATGTTGGTATGAATCATAGCAGTGACAAAGTGAGACATCTGGGCTAATACAATGCTTTTCTGTTTCAATATATATATATCTATACATATATATATATATATATATATATATATACATATATATATATATATATATTTATATATACTCGGATAGAAGGAAGTTTCTTTGCTCACCAGTGGGAGTGGGGAGCCTTGAGCAGCCTATCTGTCCATGAAGGAGTGACCTCAGCACAAGAGCTTGTAGTAATTGGTTGTTTTGGACCATTTCTAGCTCTTTTGAAGTTCCCTGTTTAAAATCCACCTCTGAGCGATTTTTTTCTGGCTATACTACTCAGCAACAGCTCCTCGTGGTCCTGCAGAGTGGTCCTAGCAGCAGAGAACTGAGAAAAGCGACTACTTTCCTGATTTAAGTATTTTTTGCTGTTTTTTACCTGAAATACCTTCTCTTGCTTACCTTGAACAAGCTTAAACTGTTTTTTTTAACTGCTTGTTGCATTATATATTATCTGCACTTAAAGTTTCATTTAGTCGAAAATTGGTCGAAAGTTGTTTGTTTGTTTGTTTGTTAATTTAACTGTTGAGGCTGCCCACTAAAGTGTGCTAGCCTGTGTAACTGATTTATTTCTGTTTCCTGCATTTCTGTGTGCTTTCTATCTCAAAAACAAAAAAAAAACAAAAAAATATCCTTGTTTTCCCACCTCTCCTCGACTAGTTTAGACCAGTATACATGCTTTGCTGTATTCTGGGCTGTGGTGTAGTTCCTGTGGTGTCCATTGCCTTACCTGGATAGAAGGAAGTTTCTTTGCTCATCAGTGGGAGTGGGGAGCCTTGAGCAGCCTATCTGTCCATGAAGGAGTGACCTCAGCACAAGAGCTTGTAGTAATTGGTTGTTTTGGACCATTTCTAGCTCTTTTGAAGTTCCCTGTTTAAAATCCACGTTTGCACGGCTTTGCGCGGTTGTGCGCATAGCGCAGTGCTGGTTAAACAAGGTTAAACTTTTTCTGGCTCCGCCAAGTGTGCTCTTCAAATTTTCCCTTAAGAAAGCTCTACTCTTATAATAATCTAGTCTAATCGCTTTATTATAAGCCTAGCACTTGTTCTCAAAACCTCTCTTCTAAGTAAGCACTCGCTAACTAAAGTAAGCACTACATCCACCTACCTTCCCTGTGAGTACCCACTTCCCTTAAAGGCACAGCACTCCCTTATAATACTCTAGCATGTCGAGTGGTAGATTGCTGGCATCCTCTCCGGTTCAGCTGGTTAATCTGGGAATCTTGAGACAATGCTACAATTGTCTCATGTACACAGACAACCCTCTCCTCCTCCCAACAAACACAAATACATGTGTGAGATGCAACTATATAGCCAAACTGGAGGCTGAACTCTCTCAGCTCAGGACTGGCAAGACCAGACAGGAGGAGAAGGTAACCACACACACACCAAACCCAGTCCCACATAGACCTACCACAACTGCAAACCAAACACATAAAACACAAAGACATACTCGGAGGCTCTAACAAAAAACTTACCAAAACAACAGAGGCTCCCAAAGCAGACACCCAAAAATCCACCACCTCAAAACATAACACATGCATCACATACTTCAATAAATCAGTGTGTCAAACAATCACAGTCCTTAAGGCCAAACACCATGCCTGATACACTAGTAATAGGTGACTCTATAGTCAGACACACTGACGTTCCGCTTACCAAGCTGAACAAGGAGAGGGTAACGGTAAGCTGCTTATCGGGAGCTAGGATCCGCCACATAACACGCACTCAGTTCGCTCCAAAGCAAGTACAAATATGACTCCGTCATTGTCCATGCCGGCATGAATGACCTGGATGTACCTCCCTGGACTACATGAAAAGAGACATAGAGGAGCTCTCTGATTATGTAGCCCAGGCTGGTATGACCCTGACCCTGAGCAGCATATTGCCCTCACCAAGAATGATGCCACAATACAAAGACAAGATGACCAGCTTTAATAATTGGCTCAAATACTGGTGTCATTCTAGGGGGATCCAATGTCTGTCTGCTTGGGATGACATGCTGGACAAGCCATGCTGCTTCGCAAGGGACGGCTTGCATCTGTCACCACTGGGCTTCCGGATATTGGCTAAGGCTCTTGCCTCCCCCATAGTGCCTTTTTTAGGCAAGGCTCAAAAGACAAACCCACCTCCTTAGAAAACAAAAATGGAAAAAAATTAAGGGTAATGCTGCTCAACGCCAGAAGTCTAAATCTCAAGATGCAGGCTCTCAAAGCACTCCTCAGTATGGAGGACATCGATGTCTGTGCAGTAACTGAAACCTGGTTCAAGGCTCCTGAGAGCACCCCAGCACTACCAGGCTATATATCGTATCATGCTTTTTGGCCCCAAAACTCAGTCCAAACCAAAAAGGGAGGGGGAGTGTCCATATTCATCAAGGACACCCACACCTCCAGGTTAGTGGCAACACATGTAGCATCAGAGACCATCCAGGTGCAACTAACTGTAGGCAAAACTGCTATACAACTGGTAGCATGTTACAGACCACCCTCCCAATCTCAGGAACCCCACTCAGCCTTCCTGAAGTCATTGGAGGATATGAATGTCTCACCAAACACCATCATATTGGGAGACTTCAACTACCCTAACATAGACTGGGTGCATTATTCTAGCCCAAACACCCTAGCCCAAAGGTTCCTGGAATTCATAAATTCAAACGCAATGGAACAGCTAGTCACCTCTCCCACAAGGGGAGATAATATACTAGACCTGATCATCACAAACATGGGGACAAAGTGCTCCACACCGGAAATATACCCTTCACTAGTGAGATCTGACCACAAACTAATCACCCTGGATATACATATCCCGCCTCCACCCCCAACACAAAAGACTACAGTGAAAAACTTCTCGAAAGCCGACTTTACACTTCTTAAAACTGAGATGGTATCCTTTAAGCCCTCTGGGACAGTGGAAACCACATCCCACAATGCAGAATCCTTCACAAATGCTTTCTACGGACATCTCTAAGAATGCATGGATCATGCAATCCCAAATAAAACCAAGACCCTCTCCACCAAGGGCAGGCATCCTGTCTAGTGGAACCCAGCCATAAACAAATTGTATAACAAAAGAAGGAAGCTACTGCACGACAGAGTAAAATCCCATAAAGAGAAGGCATCTCTGATCAGCACTAGTAGAAAGCTACATTCTCTCATAAAAACATCCAAGGCCAACTTTGAGAGAAAAATCGCTATGGACACTAAAGATAACCATAAGGCCTTCTTCAGCTATGTTAGAAACATGGGCGGAAACCCTCAGATATGTTCAGAGTTAGTTCACAATGACAAAAAATACACTGGACCCTCAGATATTGCCAACATTCTGGCAGACAGGTTCAGTGCAAATTTCTCCCCTCCCTCACCCCCAAAAGAAGAAATACTTATCCCAGCTGAATATACCTTCCTGTCATCTCAGATATCCAGTGAGAACCGCCCTCAGCAAAGCTGAAAACACAGCATCAATGGGACCTGACGGTATCCCGGGTTGCGTGCTACGTGAACTCCAAGAGGAGCTAAACCCGCACATAAAAATGCTATTTAACCTTAGCCTTACTACAGGATATGTACCTGAAAACTGGCGTACAGCAACAGTAGTCCCACTCCACAAAGGAGGCACCTCTACTGACCCTGGTAACTACTGCCCCATAAGCTTAACCAGCCTGGTCTGCAAAGCTATGGAAAGAATAATTATGGAACTAATAAACAGAGACATTGGGGACTTACAGACACTTGATCCCACCCAGTTCGGCTTTGTAAAAGCCAGATCCTGCCTTTTAAAACTGGTTGACTTTTTCGAAACAGTCACTAGAGCCATTGACAAGGGCAAAGCAGTCCATACAGCCTACCTGAACTTGGCTAAAGCTTTCGACACAATACCCCACTCTGGCATCATAGACAAGCTCAACAGCTTAAATGTAAATCCATATGTCACAAGATGGGTGGCAAACTGGCTAAAGGATAGAACCCATAAAGTCAAAATCGCTGGAGCCATGTCAGACTCAAAGCCAGTGACAAGTGGTGTCCCACAGGGCACTGTCCTGGAACCCCTCTTGTTCGGCATTTATTTCTCAGATGTGAAAGCAAACATGGGAGGGTTGTGGCTGACAAAGTTTGCAGATGACTGCAAACTAGGCGCCATAGTAGATACACCAGCTGACACATACATCCTACAGAAAGGCCTCACTGAAACGGACAACTGGTGCTGGAGTCATGGCCTTAAACTAAATGCCAAAAAATGTATAGTCATCCCCTTTGGGAAAAACAAAGTGCCCACAAATTATCACATAGGTGGTAACCCACTGAGTATGGAAAAAGTAATCAGAGACCTGGGGACCCAAGTCGATAGTGACCTCTCATTTGACACCCACATTGCCAAAGTGGTTAGAAAGACTTTCTACCTTGCCCACCTTATCATGAAGGGATTCACATCCAGATCAAAGGAGGTCATTGTGACCCTGTACTCCTCCCTTATCAGACCCATGATTGAGTACAATGCCCCATTTGGTATGTACCTCACCCGGCACTTGCAACAGCTAGAGAGACCCCAAAAGTACCTCACCAAGAGGATCAAGGGTCTCCAACATATGTCATATGCAGCCAGACTAAAGAAACTCCAACTCTATTCAGTAGCATACCGCCTACTCAGAGGTGATCTGTGCCTGACGTACAAGGCCATGTCCAATCAGGAATTGATGGACATGCTCCACCTCAAAAAATCCAAATCCATCAGAACCACGAGAGCTAAAGATTTGAACCTCAGCACAAATATGAATAGGACATGCTGGAGGGACAGATTCATAACTCAGAGGCTTCCCATACTCTGGAACAGAATCCCAGTTCATGTTAGGCAGAGCCCCTCACTGACTCTCTTCAAGAGAAATCTTGACGAGTGGATGGGAGATCGTAGGTTTACCCCAGGGGTCATCTCTGTGTCACTACTAGACAGAGGCACAGTATTCTAAATCTATTCTGTACACTTTTGTACCATTACATGGGGTGGCGAAAGCCACATCACGATGGCTAGGCTTACAAATGCCCCAGGGCAGATAGCCTAGTACGAAACTATGAAACTATATATATATATATATATATATATATATATATATATATATATATATATATATATATATATATATATATATATATACATATATTCAAGAAGAACCATGACAGCCTAATATTTCCCATATAATGCAAATAATGTTATGTATGACTAATGGTCCAAATTCAAGGTTGATAGTAATTTTAAAATTTTCTCTCTTGACTTGCCTCTTGAGCTTTCATCTTTTTTGATCTTCTTGTCAAAACAGTTTATTAATGATTACATTTAAAAAAGTAACACAGTATAAGAACTGCCAAAATCAACAACAGGGATCACATTCTGTGGTTTAAGAGGATTGCATAATAACATTTTTCAAATAACTTAACAAGAAGCAATTTATTTACATACATAATTAAAGAAGTCTGCAAAATTCTGACTAAGATGAGAATGTGTTTATGCAACAGTCAGCAATCATAGGGACTGGTAAATGGAAACATTTCTGGATGATATCATTACTCTTCCTCTCTGAATATTAGGATTCTCTGTTAATGGCAGAATATAAAATATCTGATAAATTTATTTAAAAAATAAAAACAAATGGAGACTTCACATTAAACTCCACAATAATGGATGTATTTTAAGTCTTTATAAACTGGGGTGAAATACGAATGGTAAATGACAAAGAAGATGATCCAAATATTATACCAGGAACAATGCCAGTTAGCGGTATTGGTTGCTAGCAAAAGGATTTTAAAATGCTTAGCAGTGTGGAAAATTAAATAGTACCAGTAAGCATTTATACTATTTAGTCCCTCTTGAAGTTTTAGAGCAGAAAGCTTATGTTAAGCAAAGCAAAAGGATATAGGATGTCAAGCAAGTTTTAAGAGAGTAATGGGGTCTACCTAAGTAGACAGAATGTACACTTAAGCGAAACTTACTTTAACAAGATGACATTGCCAAACTTTAAAAAAAAAAATAAAGTTTCACATTGCTATATTTCTTTTCCAGGGAATGCTGCCACTTGGGCAACATGGGAACATTTTCCCCTTACCCCACTGTAGTGCGATCCTGGAATTGGTATATTTAGTTAGGGGGAGTGTGGGAGGCATGAGGGGTGTAGTCCCCCACCTGTGTGGGTTTGACATACTGTGGTGTTTTTCCACTGCATGTTGGCCAAGCGGCTACTTTCCCTGTAAAGAAATACGGTAATGTGAAGCTTCGATTTTTTGAAAGTTCAGCAATGTTGTTTCGTTAAAGGAAGCTTTCTGTGTACTCCAGGAGACATGAGTAATGAATAGTAAGAAAGATTTTTGTATGAATAAATTGACTTGAAGCCTTAATAAAGAAAATTGGGTCTTAGAAAAATATTCACATTAGCGTCCAACAGTGGTGTCATAGACAGGAAGGTTTAGGGAAGCCATACATTTTTAGAAGCCATCACAACCCATATGAACATATGAATAATGCAGGCTGCATCAGTAGAGTGAGAGATGACCAGTTACAGAAATGTCTGAACATTGCAGGTATGTCTCAAATATTACATTATTTAGAATACAGTGCAGAATGGTCATTCCTGGATAAATATACAGGTGATATCTGCTAATATGTGGTAGTCTGAGCATTATGACCATACATGTGTACAATATTGTACAGGGTAATGCACCCTGTAACAAAGTTGATACTGTCTCATACATATATTAGTAATGCAATTATTGCAGCCACAAGTTAGCTCTAATGCTATGGTCACATGACACTTCTAATGCAGCACTAGTAGCTGTACTGAACAGTATATTCTACTATAACAGGCTTGTCATGCTGGAAAAATGTAGTTACACCTGTAGGGACCTGAACAGTTATCCAGTTACCCACAGGTACTTGCTGTATACTTGTAGGAAAGATTATAGGATTACATAAGAAAATACATGACTGACTTGGTGTTCTCATCGTAGTGGCATGTGAAGATAAAACAAAATATATTCAACATGGGTTCTGTTTCCATAAACTGTTTAGAAGCCACATTGTAATGAATTGAATGAGCATGGAAAATAATATGTTCTAGTTATTTTAGTTTTTTTTTCCTTATTATGTTTTTTCTATCATTCTGTGTTGGTAAAATATAGATAAGAAATGTAACAATGTGGTATTGAGCTGGTACACTTGTAAATCGTCTGTAATGTATATTGCAGGGATATGTTACTATTACATTTGTAATGATGTTGTCTGATATGAGAAAATAAGAATTAAATTAACCTCAAAATGGCACAAAAATAGGGTGGGATAACTTTACATTCTGGTTGATAAACTACTTGAGATTAGGAAAAAAATCAGCCATGACCCTAATTTCTAAACTGGGGAATAACATGTATTGGTTCATCTGATAATTTCACAGACTCAAAGAGTTTACAAGGCACAGCCAGTCCATGGACGATAATCACCTTTCCAGTTCCCAATGTCATAGAGACCTCTAGCCTTCAGGAGGGCAAAATTTTCAAGCCAGGGAAGAATGTGTGGGTGTCATTCTAGCCATCAAGATTTGCATTAACTTGTATCATAACACTTTCCAAATGTAAATAAAAATCCTTTAATGATGACAGTATTTGCCTTGCCATATACAATATCAAATATTTAAGTGCCTGATGCAAAAAGTGTATTGTTTTTGAAACTGATTATGTTGGTAAGGCTGGCCACTTGAAAACTTTCTTGAAACTGAAAACTTCTGACATGGCATCATGAAGAACTAAACCCATAATGTTTCACTGACAGCATTAATATATAAGCTACTATTTTTCATGCTAAGCATAACAAGGGAGTTTTGTTAGTTATGTCAGGTGAGACATCCTACATTGAAAATTAACACATATAAAGATTCACTAATTAAACAATAATGTAAGTAAGCTGTCCATCTAAAGAAGTAACATGTTTTGATTACCCAGAATGCCTTGCTGGCATATTTATTTATTTATTCATTCATTCATTCATCTGACATTTGTTGACTGGGTTAGTCCAACTGGGTAGGTGCCCTTTTTTAGTGGAGACCTGAGGAGAAAAGTTCCAAAATACATAGTATAAACATTAACAACACAAAAGTATAATGGTATAAACAATTAGAGGAACAATATTCACGTATAGTTTTCTACTTTACATCATACATCTCAACTGTCCAGATTTTTGAAGAATGTCCAGATTTTTGGCTCATATTTTTGTCCTGTTCCTCATAACATTTGTGGTTTTCAGTTAAATCGCTGAGATTATCTGAGGTTTGAAGTCACTAAATAATGACATATACTTAAGTTACAGACTTCAGAAAATGCATGTTAAAACAAACCCTTTTACTTTAGTAACTTTCTAAGCTTTTAAGAGTAATATTTAAATTATATCCCTATTTTTGGGCCTTTGTCCCCCTGTTTTGTTGGGCTTTGTCAAGATTTCATGTAATAAGAGGTTGAGAGGTATGCTTTACATAATCACAGAAAGTAAAAATATAATACAATTTAACAGTGATAACAATACAGTTTTGTCATAAATATGGTCACAGAAATAATTCTTACAGATGTAAGGCTAATCATTTCAAATTTATCACCACTATCTAAGCTGACATTTCGTGTGGATGGTCATAAAAAAAATTAATCAATAGTAAAGCTAAAAATCAACACGCCATAATTCCCTTGCAGCTTTAACAGCAGGAACATATCTAGAAATAAAATTAATTGTAAAACATAGCTGCATGAAAAGTGTAACAGTATCCTTTAGAGGAGTCAGGAATATTGCTCTCTTTTTATGTAATGGAATAGTATTCCAGAGCTGGAAAATAAATATGTCTCACCGGAAAGTCTTGTTTATTATTTGATGGAAATTAAAGCTTTTAGTTTGAATGCTTGTGGGGTCATTTCTGGATGTGTAAGAAGTCCTAAATAGCGTACAGTGCTAGAAGTAACTCATCAAGTAGAGTCCATAGCAAAGTATAGGAGCAGAGGCTCATTGGACAAGCTTCACCTGTTTTGGTAGCTATAGATCTTTATTATGGTGATCTTTTTACTTTGGAAACTCTGGGATCTTTCTAGCAGTGGGATGACAGATACATACTAAAAGGGAATTATGTTCTATAAATGGACTGATTGGGACATCACACAGAGGAGTAATAATTTCTTTTGACCTGGATAAGATACTTTTAGTTATGAATTGGGTTTGATAAAATAATTTCCTCAGCAGTTTTGCTAAGAGGTGGTCAAAGGATAGGGAGTCATTAGATCCCTGATGACTGCATCACTCTAGTATGGCATGTCATATATATTGCAATCTGCTACTGATGTTTGTTAACTACACTTCTTCACGTTTCATTTTAGCATGTTTCTAATACTCCACCGATGTGAATGGTTTTGCACTTGCTGTGCTAGCATGGTATCAGATCCCAAGTAAACAACATCTACTTTTCAGTCATTGGCAAAGTTAGTCAGTTATATGTCTGGGTACTGGTGTGGAGATCCCAGAAGTCAATTCCTAACAAAAAGAGTCACGGTACAAACCAGTCAGGGAATGACACTAGTCACATTTGCTGCTTTTTGGGCTGGCGCTTGCTATTTTAAGTACATGGGTTGCATCTGTCAACTAGTTTTAGAACCTTATTAGAATATAAAGGTCTACATTTAGGCCTTTAGATTTATTTACAATTCCAGCATGGGAATAGTGTGAAAGGACTTTGTCAGATATAGGTATGCTGAATGAACTGCATATCCACTAGCTGCAACTTCATTAACTTTCTCATAAAGGTTTACTGAATTAGGTTTACATGATCCATCTCTGACAGAAGCATATTGCTGTAAGTTTAGATAAGATGGTTTTGTATTAGAGGTTATGAAATTAAATATAATACGTTCTGTGCCATTATAAAACAGCTAATTTGGATGCAGATTGCAGAAGTGGGTCAAGTAGGTTAAAAGTGGGCATTGTTTCTACATTAGTCCTAAAGCATTAGAATTCAGTAACATTGCACTGCAAGAGTTATCTTCATTAAGTTGAGAATTCCAGTCCCAAGCAATGAATATATAACAATGGACACATCTGCTTAAAGTACATTGGTCATGTTCTGAAGCAAGTGTAAGTGAAAATATCTTGAAGTTGTAAATAATCTCCTTAGCATATACATCACTAAATTACACAGTTTTAATGCAAACAATGGGTTGTTTTTGCATTTTATTTTGTTGATAAGAACAGCCCCTGAACTGTTTTTCTTGGAGCTAAAACCACTATTAAGACATCTTAAAAGGTTTTATCACAGTACTTCACTACTAAAATTAAGGCATATGCTACTATATTTACATACTAACTGAGTCCATAGGAGTTCCTTACTTCTTACAAAGATAAGTTATCAACAAACTCTGGACACATCTGATGACATAGGAGTGAAACCAGAGTGTGAGATGCTGCTCTTCTAAACAAGTAACTTGGAGTCACTCAACTGGAATGCTTTGCAGTTGCATATAAATCACTGCCTAATATCTACAATGACATATTTTTGTGGGTGTGGTTACATGAAAAATCTGAGTAAACAATGAAAATGAAAAATCAAGTAGTATATTATAATCCTCATTTCTTTAAATTATTTTCAGCTTTAACAAGGGACGTATAATTGAGAATGAAATTAATCGTAAAACAAAGATGCTCTGAACATGATCAATACACTTTAAGAAAATGGTAATTTGTTCTAAAAGCCCTATATGTCCACTACAAGAAGCATGTATATATAGCAACAGTAGAAAGACAGGTTTACTTGGATGTGGATTTTTGAAAATATCACAAGACAACTTATCTGGTTTGTTATAGTTAGTCAATATTACTATTACACTAGCAGAATTTGTAATCCAAGAGGCCATTATACGTTTGTTTTCCTGGTGTCTGCAGCTGAAACTACCTGCATCCACATTTTATTGACAATGGCACACTGTTTACTCAATGTGTATGCTTCCTGCATAGGCACAGTGTTAACCTTTGATATAAAATGTAAGTGTGGGAATAGTTTCCTTATATTTGTATCCTGGATATAATTAACATTCAAAATTAATAATTAAGTTCCATTAAAAAGTACTAGAATAAGTGTAATAGACTTAGCTATTACAAATGGACATGAAAAAGACTAAACAGATCTCTTGTTCTGATCTGCAGTATATAAATACCTTCATAAACTGAATACATGGTTTAAAACAGAAATAAAGATCAAACGCCAAACCCAACCCACGTCTAACCCAATTGAAAAATGTCTGAGAAAACGTCTTACTAAGGTTAAAAAAAATACAACTAAATAAATAAAATAGTAGCATAACCTACAGCCTGTACTAACAATATACAAAATGGTATAAAAAAACACGTGTTACTTTCAATGATTACCTTGCCAAGACACATTGCAAAGCCTAGTCTCAAATGAATACTGTATAAAAAAGGTAATAGAGCTGCCATACAATAACTGCATATTAGTGTGAAAAGAGTGAAACATAAATGGTAGCACATATGAAAGTACTTGTAAGTTGTAACTGCATAACATCTAATGTGATATATGGAATAGATAGGGCATGCACCCCCTAAACTAGTATACCTGTAAAAGAGTACAAAACCTGAAAACAATGCTGTTGGGAGTACTTACGACATTTGTAAAAGATGCCTCCTATAAGTGCTATATCAGA
>NC_056730.1:553079794-553154794 GCF_019279795.1 Protopterus annectens | reverse complement strand
GAAGGATCAGTCTTCTTTCAAGACTTTACTGAGCTTCTTTGAAAAGGTTTCAGAGGATGTGAACAGTGGTAATTTAATGCAAATTTCTTGTCTTGATCTGGCCAAGCCTTTTGACACTATCTCCCATACTAGCATTGTTAAAAAAAATGTAACAACCTTAATATAAACCCCGTGTTATCATATGGATGGCAACTTGTCTATCCAACAAGTCCCAGGCTGTGAAAGTTGCTGGTACCCTTTCCAAATGTAATATTATAACTAGTGGGGTACCACAGTGATCAATTTTGGGCCCTCTCCTGTTGCTTATGAATGCAAACAGGATGCTTTTATCCACTCATGCAATGATACTAAACAATTCCAGCAATGGATGGAACATCCATATACTTGGTGTACTAAAAGCAGTCTTAAGTTAAATGTAAAAGGGTGCAGTGCAGTAGCATTCTACAAAACAATTATTTTCTCACCTCATATGTTACAAGTAGTACTCCTCTTCAGACAGGCATGGTCATAGGAGACCTGTGTGCTTATACAATGTCTTATTTGATCATCATGTTCCCACTTTAGTCAGAAAATCCTTGAATATGGACAAGGGGAATACCTTCAAGATCAAAAGAAGTCATTCTGCCTCTGTACTCTTCCCTTATCAAATCCATCACTGACTACAATGACTCTTTTGGTATGTCTAGATTGAAACATATTGAGGCTATACGTTCCTAAAAACACCTTACCAACATTATAAACAACCTATATTTTAACTTCTATATATTTTATAAAAATTTACGTATAGTATTTTAAAGTATATTATATTTCTTACATTATTAGGTAAGCCTTATATGAAATATGAAATGTTACCTGCACGTATATACTATATATATACTGTATGCACACCGACATATAAACATACATACAATATATATTCAGAACATAATTATTTATTTTCACTTAGACACATGCGTTGTTTATACATATACTTTAATAACGCATTTGCAAGTGTAGAAGTTTTTAGTATCTGAAATGCGCTGAAACGAAAGGAGATGTAGTTTTGTTTTTTGCGCAGTCACACTGATAAAGGTCTCTTAGTGTAGTTTTTCCATCAGATACATAGTTGTCTCCTGGAGATTTTGAGAAGCTATAGGGATTTAGTTCTACTATGACTTTGGACACGACACACATAGTTAGGTCACAGTTTAGTTCAATGAATGAAGTACTTAGAATGTTTGTACGAAGTTGCTTTCGTATACTAACATATGAAGTGAATTTTGATTTTAAATAAGATGCATACACCACAGCGGCATACTTTTCTCAGATATAAATGCCACTTTTTGATGACATAATACACTATATAATACATTAAACCATATTTATGTTCTCATTATATTTTACTTGATTTTATTTTAGGAATGAGATTATTGTCAATGCTTACGTTAAGAGAGTATACTACCATGCTATCAGCTTCTTCTATGTATACATATTTTATTGTTCTTTCCATATACAAAATATTAATTCTTAATATGTCTTGATGTATTAATTATTTCTGAAAAATTTTAAAGTTTCAGAGTGAGCCTTTAAATATGCATATATACTTTTCTTTTCCTCAGAAACAGTATGTATTTCGTTTGAAGTTACAGTTTCTATTTGATGTAACAGCTTTCTGTCTTAGCTAAGGATTTGTTATGTCAATTAGTTAATTGACTAATTAATTAAATAATTCAACAATTTATCAATTAAATATACTATATAAGCAACATCTCTAGCTACAGTTGAATAGATCTGAAGAAGCGTACTGTTTGTACGTGAAAGCGCTCATCTCTCTCGTTTTGTGTACTCAATAAAGAAGAACTGTTTTGCTGCATAATCGTGGTGGTCCTCATCCTTGTGTTTCCTACGATTTTTCCTGTTCTTGTGTCTTAGTGGTGAGGACCTTTGGAGGCTTTGCTGGGATTGTGTTACATATTCTGCTGCTTTTTACTTTATCCTTGGCTGCCTACACACGATGGATGCTATTGCAATAGAGTTAGAGTATGTACCGAACAAACCAAGTGGAATAAGGAAATGGAATAGCTTACTGGAATCTAAAGACAACCCTCTACTAAACATCAACATGGAATATATGTCTGAGACACCTAATACAGAAAAAGGTAACGTTGATAGAATGAAAGATTTCAATGTTACCTTAAGAGAATTAGAAAATATTATGTATAAACTCTACAGACTTATTTGGCAAAGACGCCATCTAGAAGCGTGCCTACATTTTAAAATAATTCCCAGAGGGATGAGGGTTTTAGTCATGCCCTCATATGGTGATACTCACCCTGAGTTACTTCGCAAGTGGCAGCAATTAAACCTAGACTTGGGGTTTAATTATATAAAGCTTCTGTTAGAACACTTTTTACCGATAGAGAAAGATCTCAATATACAAGCCGAATCCTTAAGTAAAGATATCATGGCGAATTTTAAGGAGGAACTTTTCCAACAGAGACTAGACAGTATGTTTAATCAACTCTCTATATATGGCGAAAAACTGCAACAAGTAAAAACACGAAAACTACATAGAGACCACATGGACTTTGTTAACAACCATGTTTTTGCTTGGCCAAGATACAGGGAAGCTGACACGAGTGAGAATGTGTCTCCTACGTACTCTGAACAAAACCGAGAACATTCTTCTAATCAAAGTTATGCTTCAGCCTTAACAAACACTAGTTCCACCTTAAGGAATCCGGCTGCCACAATTGAAACCCCTACGTCATTTGCATCTTTGGCACAAACACAGAATCACGAAGTGAGAGACACTCCCCCTTGTAATCAACAAGCTTTTGTTCAACAGAATGCGAATACGCAAGGTGCCAAACCGAAAATTAAACAGGGGAACTTAGAGAGTTTTTTACCTCTTCCATTGAAGTTTCGGAAGAATTTTCAGAGCAGATCGAGGAGCAGAGGTCGCACCAAAAGGAAGCACTCGGGAGAAGAAATGACATTGAGCAACAGGAACAGAAGAAGAGAACAGAGGACCTAGTTTTTAATTTATCGAAACAGACACTAACAGAGACTGACTACGCATTATTGAATAAAGGGTTATCCTTTATACCTGCCCAGGTTAGTAACATAAGTGAAGTGTTAACTGACCTGCGGCTTTTCGTTCGCAAGATCAACTTAAAATGTATGTTTAAAAGTAAAGTGCATCATAATGATTCTGAAAATGAAGTTAATGTGAATTTTAGAAAGAAAAGCACTTTTACGCCTTCACAAACACCAGTCACAGAATGTTTCATTAAGGCTTGCGAAACAGATTTTTATAGATATTTTAACAGTAAAATGAGAAATTTATACACTAACATTTCACATTTTGAATGGGAGTCACTATATGCCCTTCAACATGACAAGAATATAATAATAAAGCCTGCAGATAAAGGGGGTGGAATAGTAATATTAGATTATACTTCTTATAACACACTGATGCTTACTATGCTCAGAGAAACTGATACTTATAAGGAGATCAACACTAATGACTTAACTAAAGTCATTTTTTCAGTACACCAGGAATTATATGACTTTTTAATATGTAGGCAGATAGATCAAGAATTATATCAATATTTTTTGATAGAGCAACCCAAGATTCCTTATATAAAAGGGTTGCCAAAAATACACAAAGGAATAATACCACCACCCCTACGACCAATAGTAGTAGGTGAAGGGTGGGTTACGGAAACCATGTCAGTTTACATAGAGAAGAAGTTAAGACCCATTATAAATGAGATAACCTCTATCTTAAAAGACACACACCAACTTTTAGAGGTATTAACAGATTTTGAAGAAGGTATTCCCACTAATAGTATCCTAATCACTATGGACATGAGAAATTTGTTTACCTCCATCCCTAATAGCTATGGCTCTGATGCCATTAGATATATTTTGAACAGAACAGATAGATATAATAATAATGAAAAAATTCTGCTGAATGCCATTCTTGATCTTGTATTGAATAACAATGTTTTCATGTATGACAAGATGTTGTTTTTGCAACAATGGGGAGTGGCTATGGGCACTCCCTGTGCAAATACCTATGCGAATCTTGTTGTCTATTACTGGGAGTGCATGCATTTGTTCAACAATGTCAGATTTGATAAAATGTTATTATATAAAAGATTTGTAGACGACATTATAATTTTCTGGGATGGTACCCTACAAGAATTTTTGGATTTAGTGGAATATTTAGAATCCACAACTTCTTTTTTCAGATTTACCTTTGAACATTCTACAACAAGAATTAATTTTCTAGATGTTACTATCATCAAAGATGACAATGGTAAACTGAGTCACACCATCTATAGAAAACCTTGCTGGAAAAACACATTATTGGAATACAGTAGCATGCACCCCAGACACATATTTTACAACATTGTCAAGGGTCAACATATAAGAGTTAGTAAATTATGCAAGAACCAGGATGACAGAATGGAACAAATATTGAAACTAGATAACATGTTCATAGAGAGGAACTATAATAGGGAATTGATTGAACGGGCCAAATTACCACCTGAGTCTATTTTCACCTCCCCTAAACAAGGAAAAAATTTCTATCGGATACATGATAAATGTAAGTCCTATAAAGAAGCCATATCATTTCAGACTAGATATACTAGTGATAACAGGAGTATAACTGATGTCATACGGAAGAATTGGCATATACTACTTACGAATGATGAAGTGAAGGATTTAATAGGAATTAAACCAAGATTCACTTATACAAATAGCAAGAACCTTAAAAGATTACTATGTATTGAGAAACAAAATTATGAGGCACATAGGATTGATGACATGCAACAAAGAGACATAAGAGGAAACTTGATCAGACCTTATGTAATAGGAACGTATCCATGTAAAAAGTGTAATATGTGTGGGTATATTTCAGAAGATATAGATTTTATGCACCCTCAACTAGATATCAAGTTTAAACCTAATTTTAGATCGACCTGCACTAGTTCAAACTTGATATATTTAGCTAATTGCCAGGATTGTGATGCGTTCTACATTGGGATGACTACAAGATCTTTGAAAGAACGCATCTATAATCATATATATGACATTAGGAAAAAAGATCAGAAGAATGCTTTAGCTAAACATACATCAAATCATCCAGAACATAGTTTTAAATTTAGAACCCTACAACTAGTACATACAAGTAATAGGAAAGGAGACGTGTTTAATGAACTAGAAAGCATAGAGCTGCAATGGATTCTCAAATTTAAAGCACATTACACCCCAGGTTTGAATCAATATATTAGTGTGAGATCAGTACTTAAAAAAAGGAGTTTAAAATAATACATAGTGTTATAAAATGAAACAATACTTTAAACACACTAATCAAATTCCTATGTGCACTAACTTTAAGCGATGCATATATAGTTGTGTTAAAGGTTATACAATTGTACTTGAACACAGCTTTAAGTATTCAAGTATTTAATCTATTTTATCCTCCCTTGAGAGGTATATGAAATACAAGAAATATATAGACTGACTCCCTTTTAATTTTTCTAATCTTTCTGTTTTTAACATATAGCTATATTCATTAAATATATATATATATATATTATATTTTTTATATAAATATTTTATATCTTAACTTTTTATAAATAATGATAAATATATATTATACATTTTATCTTATTTAATCTAGATATTATTACAGTTATATTTATATATTTATTAAAGACACATTTATATTTATATATATATATTTTCTATATCTACATTTATTTATATATATATATATTTTTCCATATCAATATGAAAGTTTTTAGATTTTAAGACATGGAATGCATTAATTATATATACAATGAATATACATACTTTAATATAAAATATAAAGTTATTCTACTCTACTGATTACATTATTTTATGTTTTACTACAATACACATATATAAACAACCTATATTCTAACTTCTATATATTTTATACAAATTTACGTATAGTATTTTAAAAGTATATTATATTTCTTACATTATTAGGTAAGCCTTACATGAAATATGAAATGTTACCTGCACATATATATTATATATATACTGTATACACACCGACATACAAACATACATACAATATATATTCAGAACATAATTATTTTATTCTCACTTAGACACATGCGTAGTTTATACATATACTTTAATAACGCATTTGCAAGTGTAGAAGTTTTTAGTATCTGAAATGCGCTGAAACGAAAGGAGATGTAGTTTTGTTTTTTGCGCAGTCACACTGATAAAGGTCTCTTAGTGTAGTTTTTCCATCAGATACATAGTTGTCTCCTGGAGATTTTGAGAAGCTATAGGGATTTAGTTCTACTATGACTTTGGACACGACACACATAGTTAGGTCACAGTTTAGTTCAATGAATGAAGTACTTAGAATGTTTGTACGAAGTTGCTTTCGTATACTAACATATGAAGTGAATTTTGATTTTAAATAAGATGTATACACCACAGCGGCATACTTTTCTCAGATATGAATGCCACTTTTTGATGACATAATACACTATATAATACATTAAACCATATTTATGTTCTCATTATATTTTACTTTATTTTATTTTAGGAATGAGATTATTGTCAATGTTTACGTTAAGAGAGTATACTACCATGCTATCAGCTTCTTCTATTTATACATATTTTATTGTTCTTTCCATATACAAATATTAATTCTTAATATGTCTTTATGTATTAATTATTTCTGAAAAATTTTAAAGTTTCAGAGTGAGCCTTTAAATATGCATATATACTTTTCTCTTCCTCAGAAACAGTATGTATTTCATTTGAAGTTACAGTTTCTATTTGATGTAACAGCTTTCTGTCTTAGCTAAGGATTTATCATGTCAATTAGTTAATTGACTAATTAATTAATGAATTCAACAATTTATCAATTAAATATACTATATAAGCAACATCTCTAGCTACAGTTGAATAGATCTGAAGAAGCGTACTGTTTGTACGTGAAAGCGCTCATCTCTCTCGTTTTTTGTACTCAATAAAGAAGAACTGTTTGCTGCATAATCGTGGTGGTCCTCATCCTTGTGTTTCCTACCTTACCAACAAGATTAAAGGCTGTAAATTTTTCAACTATCCCAATCCAGTAACACAACTCTCCTTACACTTCGTAACCCACAGGTTGTGTGAGGTGATCTGTATTTTGCTTTTCAAGCCACGAATGACCCAGTTCCCTTTGACCTCATATTTCTTTGCAAAACCAGTGGCTCTACAAACACCCACACTTGAAACTCAGATCTACACCAACAAAGAAGACGTGCTGGACAGATGGGTTCCTACTCTAATGCTTTCCCACCTATGAAATATGTTACCACTACAGATCAAGTACAAGTACTTCTTTGACTATCTTTAAGGCTAGTCTTGATGACTGGATGGGTAGTCACAAGCTTACACAAAGATTATATTCAGACCTGTTCAATTTGGTTTGTATCTTCAGAGGTTCTTCCTCTATGGACTTATTGGTTAAGCCTACAAAAATTTACATGGTACTTGTAGACCACAGTGTGTATGGGTCTTTAAGAAGCATATCAAGTGATGAATGTGCATGTATAAATAACAGGCATGTGTTGTACCTAATGGCATTTTGAAAGTGCAACCAGAGAGTAAGCATATGAGAATGAATGTAGTTAGTTTGCATATAAGTTACCTAAGTTGAAGTCAATAGCTATATCCATAATGTGTTCGCACATAATAAAGCTGCTTGAACAGAACCCATGAAGACTTGTCTATTATATCGAGGCAAAATGAGTGACATGGTGTCAAAACCGGGATTACAGAGATTGATATTTGTAGCCATGAGGTGCAGAGAAAACAGTGAAGGTAAACTAACAGAAATGAGCACGAAAAAGAGCCAGGAAAAAAACAAAGGTAATGAAAACTTGCACAAACAGTTTACTTTATAAAAAGATAAAACAGAGCATTACAAGGGCAAAAAATACATTATTAAACAAGCGAGAGGCACAAAAGGTTTATTAAGCAAAATTTTTAAGATGAAGATATTTGATGAAACTAATATGTTTAAAGCAAAATGAGTATGTTTAATACAAAATGAGTATATTTAAAGTGAAACAAATGTGTTTAAAGCAAAGCAGGCATGTTTAGAGTAAAATGAGGACAAGAAAAGTGCAAGGGCATGAAAAGAGAATGAGCAAAACAAATATAATAAGGGTAAAAAGGGCACATTAAGCATAAATAAAGCAAGTCAACTGCATGTTTTTTGGCAGAATGCTGTGTTTTGGCATAACTATGACAAGTATTTCAAGGTGTGTAAAAGTGCTTACAGTGTGCGCTTATTACTGTGTATGTATCCTGAAGAGTGTAATTGTGTGCAAAGTGCAACTATTTTGTAAGGTACAGTCAAATTACAGCCATTTCAAAATGTTTCTTGTTCTGGGTGTGTTTCTTCACAAAGTACCAACATTACAAAGTATTTCTTGCACTGTAAAGAATTATCTAGCAAAGTACCACCATTTTGGGAAGTTTCAGTGTGTTATGTACCATTTATTTGCAAAGTGCAGTTACTTCGAAATGTTTGTAGCTCCGAGCTTCTTCTGCCCCGTTCATTCACACAGTTCAGTTATTTGACGTGTTTCTTAAAATTATGATAAAATAACTTTTGCTCTACGACAATTTTGAGAGTGTTAAAGTGCCCAAGAAACTTATTTCTCAAAATTCAGTTATTCAGAGGCTTGTGTTGGCATTGGGAAAAGTTACAAATATTGGCATAGATTTCTGGCATATATGTATCTGTGTATATTCGTGCATATTTGTAAAATCCTTCACTGGTATGTGTTAATTTGGCAGACGGATTTTGAAAGCCCTCACTATGTGTATTTGATCAGAATATTGCAGAGAAGTGGAGAATATTTGAGCAAGAATATATTTTTATACAAGCAACTTCTTCTGACAAAGGTGCACACACCAGGGCATTCATTTTGCTAAACCTAGCTGGGTCAGAGGCCATTGAAAGAGAGCATTCATTTGTGTATGCACCAGCAGTATATGAGGGAGAAGGTGAAAATCATCATATTATTGTACAGGCTAAGTCAAGGGAAGACCACGAGTGTTTGAAGTGCAAATTCAGAGAAATGTGCAACCCCCAGACAAATATTACATTAGAGAGGGATTTGTTTTACACAAGAGATCAGAAACCAGGGGAAAGTTTTGCAGCTTATATTACTGACCTGAGAAACAAATCAGAAATGTGTCAGTTTGGTGGCTTAAAAGATGAGTTAATAAAGGACAAGCTTGTGTGTGGTATTAATAGTGTTGCTGTGAAAAAGATTTTGCTTCGTAACAGTGATTTAACATTGAATAAAGCCACTGAGATTTGTCAAATCCATGAAGTTACAGAAAGACACACAAGTATGCTTGCAAGTAACAGGAGCATGATTTCAGCAGGCTACAGAGCAAATGTAGATAGTATGCAACACATGGCAAACAGAAGCAGGCCTTAGCACATGGCAGCCACAGCCCCTTCTGGTACACCAGGGAAACCACATATTTTTCCAGCAAGTTCTAAGAAAGGAACATGCTCAGTGCAGTACAAGTGTGACTCAGCAAAACCAAAATCTAGCTTTATTGTTAATTGTTGCAATTGTGATGCAAATCATGAGTCTAAAAGAGAAAAATGCTTAGCATTTTGTTAGCAATGCCAATGCCACAAGTATAAAAAATTGAACCATTTTCAAAAGTTTTGCAAATCAAGTAAGCCTCACACAGTTATAAGGAAAGGTCACTCAAAAAAGCAAATTGATCAAGTGGAGTTGCAGCAGTCTACTTTCTATGTAGTTGGCATATCAGCAATTGGTGAAAGGGCTGAAGCAGTGAATTGTCCAGATCAATGGTAAATCCACCAAGCTTAAAGTGGACACTGGTTCAAAATGTAATATTATATTAGCAGACACATTTTCTAAGGTGAGAACTAATGAGCAACTCTATGTGGCTTTTAGTGTGAAACTTTTATGGAGGTGAATAAATTCCAACCGAAGACTCAGTAGTACTTTCATGTTATTTGGCTAAGAACTGTTACAACTTATTATTCTATGTAGTTCGAAGACCTGTGCAGTCATTACTGGATCTCAGAGACAGTTTGAGAAGGAATCTGCTTTCTTATACCAAAGATGTTCATCATATAAGCGCATATCCTAGTTCCAACTTTTCTGAAGCCATTTTCTCAGAGTATGCCGATGTTTTCGATGACAAGCTGGGCAAACTTCCAGTTGTGTATTCTATGAAGTTAGACCCAGAGGTCAGTCCAGTTGTCTGACAAGCGAGAAAAGTTCCAATAACTATGCAAGATAAAGTCTAAGCTCAGTTGGATAAAATGATGCAGCAAGGTGTAATTTGATGAGTTACAGAACCAACTGAATGGGTGTTGTCCATGGCAGTAGCCCACAAGAAAGGCACAGATAAAATCAGAATATGTATTGATCCAAGAGATTTGAAAAAAGCATTAAGGAGACCACATCATTCAATGTGTGCAGTCGAAGAGGTTACAGCCCTAATACCAAATGCCACTGTTTTTTTCTGTTTTGGATGCAAAAAGTTCATTTTGGCAAGTGATGCTTGATCACAAATCCTCATTACTGACCACTTTTGGTACCCATTCAGCAGATATAGATTCCTGATGATGCCATTTGGATTAAATTCTGAATGTGAAGTCTTCCAGTGTGCAATGGAGCAAATTCTTTTAGGTTATCCTTGTGCCATAATAGTAGATGATTTATTGGTTGGAGGCAATGGTGAAGCAGAGCATGACAGAAACCTTAAAAGAGCTCTAGATAGAGCATGTGAAGTGAACTTAAAGCTCAATCCTCTAAAGTGCAAATTCAGACTACCAAAAGTTACATATGTAGGTCATTTGTTTGGGTCTATATCAGAACATCGAAGTTTTAAAACTTCGAATGTTCTAATATCAACCCTTTTTAATCAAACGCTAAAAATAGTGAAGCTGCAGAGCACCAAATTCTTTCCTAGGGAAAGAATTTGGTTGGCCGGTTCTGTGGCTTCACTATTTTCCATGCTGTGGTGGAGATTTACGGGTCGGGTTCAGGTAAGTGTGCGATTGTGTGGTTGTTAGGATTAGGTTGCGGGTTAGGTGAGTAGGGTGTGGGTTAGGTGAGTTAGGGTTAGGGTGCGGGTTAGGTGAATTAGGTTTAGGGGTGGGTTAAGTGAGTTAGGGTTAGGGCGCAGGTTAGGTGAGTGTGCAATAGTGACGGACCTTAGGGTTAGGGTTTGCGTTAAGGTAAGTGGATAGATAGTAGTGTATGTATAGTTTAGTGTAGGGTTAGTTGTAGGATTATAAGTGTATGTGTGTGTATTGATGTTTTTTAGGTGTAACCAGAACAACATCGGCTATTAGTTCCAGTTTATTGAGGCCTAAAGCTAAAAACAACAGAACTATCAGAGCCCAATTGTTCAAGAAGTGTTCTATCCAAAAGTCCAGTTATGACAAATCAAGTAGATTTCTTCATCCATTGAAACAGACAGTGGGGATAGAAATGGCGAAAGGTTTCAACTGGATTGGTCAGGTGACAGATATATGTACTGAGCTTGGAGTGATTAAGTATAATTTTTCTGCATTTTCTTGCTGTTTTTAACTAATTCCGCCTAAAATGACGATTTTTTAGCGTTTCTGTAATTTAAAAAGCTTGTTTCTGCTACATATTGTACTGATTTGCTGCCTGCACTTGAACTAAGTTGTTTTTGTGTTTAAATAATCTGTTTAACTGTTGTAGGCTACACACTAAAGTGTGATAGCCATTTCTGTGCATTTAAAGTGTTTTTTTATTGCATCTGCTTTATTTTCTGAAAAAAACAAAACAAAAAAAAAACAACAAAACAAAAAAATATATACTTGTTTCCCACCTTTCTGAACTAGTATAGTCCAGTGTTCAGGTTATTGCTGAATTCAGGGCTGTGTTACAAGTTTCTGTGTTGCCCATACCTTACTTGGATGGAGAGAAGTTTTTCTGCTCACCTGTGAGAGAGGGGAGCTTTGAGCAGCCTATCTGTCCCTGGAAGAGTGGTTTCAGCCCAGAGGTTAGTAGTTTATTGGCCATTTTGGGCTAATTTCTATCTCTTTCATTTCCCTGCTATAAAAACCACATTTGCGTGGATTTGCGCACTGGGCAGCGCTAGTTAGCTAGGGTTAAACTATTCCCAGCTCCATGAAGTCTACTCTTCAATTTTTCCCTTGGAACTAGACAAACGTTCAACTTATGCACTCAAACCATTCATTTCTCAGCCCAGCACTTGCTCAAAACTCATAGCACACACTAATTAACCCTAGCACTAGACCCCCCTATACTGTCCAGAAGAACAAGGCTCTTTATTTGTCCCTACCAGCCAATAAGTAAAACAGCTCACTTTACCTATTCAAGCATGTACAAAGGGCAGTTTCAGGTGTACTTTCCAGTCCAACTGGTGAATCTGGGCATTTTGAGGCAATGTTACAACTGCCTCATGTACACAGACAACCCTCTCCTTCTACCACCAAACACTAATATATGCAAGAGATGCAATTATACAGCCAAACTGGTGGCAAAGCACTCTCAACCCCAGACTGGAACTGACAATCAAGAGGAGAAGGGCAATACTAGCAACACACCACCAGTCTCACATAGACCTACTAAACCAACACAGGCAAATAACACACGAATGCATGAAAACATACTCAGAGGCTCTAAATAAAAATCTGCAAAAGCAACAGAGACCGCCAAAGCAGACACCCAAGCAACCTCCACACCCCATCACAAACCATGAAACATATACTTCACATAATCAGTGTGCCAAGCAATCACAGCCCTTAAGGCAAAATAACATACCCAACACACTAGTAATAGGTGACTCTATAGTCAGGCACACTGATGTCCCACTAACTAGGTTGGACAAGGAGAAGGTTACAGTTAAATGCCTGTCAGGCACCAGGATCCACCACATAACACAAGCACTCAGGTCACTCCAGAAGTACAAATACGACTCTGTCATTGTCCATGTTGGTGTGAATGATCTGAGGCGTACCTCCCTGGACTACATGAAAAGAGACATGGAAAAGCTCTCTGATCACGTAGCCCAGGCTGGTATGACCCTGACCCTGAGTAGCATCCTGCCATCACCAAGAATGATGCCACAGTATAACGAAAAAATGATCAATTTCAACAATTGGCTAAGTTTCTGATGTAATTCAAAGGGATCCAGTATCTGTCCGCCTGGGATGACATGCTTGACAAGTCAAGTTGCTTTGCAAGAGATGGCTTGCACCTGTCACCCTTAGGCTTTCAAATACTGGCCAAGGCTTTTGCAGCCCAATAGTGCCTTTTTTAGGCAAGACTCAAAAGACAAACCCACCACTGTAAATAGCACAAGTAACCAAAAACTGAGGGTAATGCTACTCAATGCCAGAAGTCTAAACCTCAAAATGCATGCACTTGAGGCACTCCTCAGTATGGAGAACATCGATATCTGTGCAGTAACAGAAACCTGGTTTAAGGCTCCAGGGAGCACCCCAGCACTACCAGGCTATAACTCATCCCATACTTTTCGTCCACAGAACCCTGACCAAAACACAAAAGGCGGGGGTGTATCCATATTCATCAAAGATACCCACACCTCCAGGTTAGTGGCACAGCACGATGCCTCAGATCATCCATGTGCAACTAACAACAGGCAAAATTGCAACTGAAATTGTAACTTGCTACAGATCTCCCACCATGACCCAGGACCCCCATTCCACATTTCTGGAGACACTGGAAAATATGAAGGTCCTACCAAATACCCTAATATTGGGTGATTTCAATTACCCAAACATTAACTGGGACAACTACTCAAGTACTAACTCCCTTGCCCAACGCTTCTTAAAATTTATAAACTCAAACACTCTGGATCAACTGGTCAACACCCCCACCAGAGGTGACAACATATTGGACCTGGTCATCACCAACATGGGCGATTGGTGTTCCACACCGGAGGTCAACCGCTCGCTGGTTAGATCAGACCATAGACTAATCACTCTGAATAGCCACATTCTGCCCCCACCCCCTATCAAGGAAACCACCGTGAAAAACCTTTCAAAAGAAAATTTCACGGTACTTAAGAATGAGGTGGAAAGGTTCACAGCCCCCATGCTAAAGACAATGCTGTCCAAGCTGCTGAATCCCTTACAAAGCAAAACCAAGACTCACTCCTCCAAGAAAAGGAAACCAGTCTGGTGGACCCTGCCATAAACAAGCTATACAATAGAAGGAGGAAACTAGTACAGAAAAGAGTAAAATACCAAGAAGGAAAGACAACCCTGATCAGTATCAGCAAGAAACTATGATCCTTCATAAAATCATCCAAGGCTAGTTTCGAAATAAAAATTGCCAAGGACTCCAAAGATAACTACAAAGTGTTCTTTAGCTATGTCAAGAACCTAAGTGGAAACTCTCAAATCTGCTCTGAGTTAGTGCAGAATAGCACAAAATACACTGAACCGACTGATATTACCAACATTCTG
Organism: Protopterus annectens; assembly: GCF_019279795.1. Classification (NCBI taxonomy): domain Eukaryota; kingdom Metazoa; phylum Chordata; order Ceratodontiformes; family Protopteridae; genus Protopterus; species Protopterus annectens. The sequence goes on along the minus strand of NC_056730.1, from coordinate 553,140,261 downwards.
GCAGACAGGTTTAGTGCAAACTTCACCCCCCTCTCACCCCCTATTCAAAGCCAGAAACACAGCTTCAATGGGACCGGATGGTGTCCCAGGCTGTGTCTTACACGAGCTCCAAAATGAACTAACCCCTCACCTAAACACACTGTTCAAACTCAGCCTCTATACAGGCTACATACCCATAGAGTGGCACACAGCAACAGTTATCTTGCTCCACAAAGGTGGAGTTACAACGGACCCTGGGAGCTATCACCCTATAAACCTGAAAAGCCTGGTCTGCAAGCCTATGGAGCGCATCATCATGGAACTCATTAACAGAGACATTGGGACCCTCCAAACATTGGACCCTACCCAGTTTGGCTTTGTTAAGGGCAGATCATGCCTTCTAAACCTGGTGGACTTTTTTGAAACAGTTACCAAGGCTTTAGACAAGGGAAAGGAGGTCCACACAGCCTACCTAGACCTCACAAAGGCTTTTGACACCATTCCCCATTCTGGTATTATAGACAAGCTCACCAGCCTGAACATAAACCCCTATGTCACAAGATGGGTTGTCAACTGGCTCACAGATAAAACCCTTACAAGTGCCATCCCCCAGGGCTCAGTCCTGGGACCCCTCCTGTTTGGTATATACTTCTCAGTGGTACAGGCAAGCACAGGAGGACTATGGCTGATCAAGTTCGCAGACGACTGCAAACTGGGGGCCATAATTGACTCTCCGGCTGATACAGACATCTTCCAGAAGGGTCTCACTGAGACAGATATCTAGTGTCAAAATCATGGCCTCAAGCTAAATGCCAAAAAGTGCATAGTCATCCCCTTTGGGAAAAACAAAGTACCCGCGAACTACCACATACTTGGTACTCCCCTAAATACAGAAAATGTAATAAGGAATCTGGGGACCCAAGTAGATAGTAATCTCTCCTTTGATAATCATATTGCCAAGGTGGTTAGAAAATACTTCTATGTGGCCCACCTAATCACAAAAGGGTTGGTATTTAGAACAAAAGAGGTTATTGTGCCCCTCTACTCATCAGATCCATCACAGAGTACAATGCCCCATTTGGGATGCACCTTACAAGACACCTGCAACAGCTGGAAAGACCACAGAATACCTCACCAAGAGGATTACTGGCCTCAAACAGATGCCCTATGCAACCCGACTGAAGAAACTCCAGCTGTACTCAGTTGCATACTGCTTACTCAGAGGTGATCTCTGCCTGACATATAAGGCCATGTCCAACTCAGAATTGATGGATGTGCTCCACCTAAAAAAAAAACAAATCCCCGAGAGCCACATGCTCTAGGGATCTAAACCTCACCACAACAATAAAAAGGACATGCTGGAGGGATAGATTCCTGTCCCAGAGACTCCCCATGCTTTGGAACAGGATTCCAGTCTACATTAGGCAGAGCTCCTCACTAACACTCTTCAAGATAAACCTTGACGAGTGGATGGGAAACAGAAAATTTACCCCGGGGATCACTGCAGTGGCTCTGCTGGACAGAGGCACAGGGAACTAATGGCTCTGCTCGACAGAGGCACAGGGAACTAATCTAAGGGGACAGCGAAAGCCAACACATTCTGGTTAGTCTTATAGATGCCCTTGGGCAGATAGCCTAGTACTTACCTATGAACCAAGATCTTATTTTGTAGAATCTGAAGGTGTGGAGTCCTGGAGGAATTGCAGGCATCTCCTTCCTGTACCAGAATTATTATCACACTGTATAGACTCTTAAGTCTCAGAATGACTCAGACATTGTTCCTGTTCCAGAACATGTCGTTCCATCTGATTTCGGTGAGTGACTAAGAATGTTCCCGACACTCTGAAGGTCGAACACTCAAAAGAAATAGGTTCAGTTGCTAAGCCTGATTCCCAGTTTTATATCACATGATTTGGTTGCACATCCAGCCGGGGTGTGAGATACACAGCGACTTGGACATAACTGTTTATACTTATAAAGTTTTGTATAATACATGACAAAAAAGCTAATTGTACCACTTGCATGTTAATTGATATCCTCTTCACCTAACCTCCCTATCCTCAGGTAACCTATTTAAAAGCAAACTAAAACCCTACCTTAAATCACACTGGTTATGCCCCTGTGTTAACCCAGACTATCTACTTAACCCATCCCTAGACACTAATCTTCCTACCTGTATAAGCTTGTTTCTTTTCCATTGACAATAATGTGTATGTGACTTTACAGTTGAATAGTGTCTTTGTACATATTTTGTATGAATATCCATAGATGTTACACACTAAGATTTTTGTGTGACTTTACAGTTTAATATTGTCATTGTACATATTTTTGTTATGAATATCCATAGCTGCTACGCACTACGATTTTTCTTGTGAATAAGCTAAACCCAATGAAATGAAATGACTGCCAAAACTTTGTAATGTACCAATGTCTTTGTAAGTATCCATCTGTATGTGGAACTTTTCTCCCCGGGCCACCACTGAAAATGGACATGTATCCAGTTGGACTAGCCCAGTTAACAAATGTAAAATAAATAAATAAATCCTCTGTATCGTATTTTCTAAAAAGAGGGAGGATGTAGAGAACAGCGTGTATGTGTGTTTAAGAGGCATAGCAAGTGATGAATGTGCATGTATAAATAACAGTATATCAGTTACCTAAGTTGAAGTTAATAGCTATATCCGTAATGTGTTTGTACATAATAAAGCAGCTTTAACAGAACCCACAAAGACTCATCTATTATATCAAGGCAAAACAAGTGACACTACTGATTTAGTTAACAAAAAAAAAAACAAAAAAAAACAAGAGCCTATGAATCCATGGATAACCACGTACACTGAGTATTGCACACCGGGTAACTCACAGCTCCTGCAGTACTGAAAAAATTCCCTATATTTTGGTCCAAGAAACCAGGAAAAGTAGCACCCTGGGCCAACATTTTTTTTTCAGTAAGGACTTGTAAAATAAGCGCATGTTGCTGGTGCAGTTAGAACAAAGCTTCCAAATATAAAAAGATGGAACCGAGACAAAAAAGGCATTTGAGGGACCTCTGGTATGGCACTTCTGCAATCATTAATGTGATTCTACAGCTCATCAGTCTAACATGTAATTTACAGAGTTAAACCCTGTCAAGCACCTTATTAGAGGTGGAGTAGTGAAAGTCATGGAAGAAAACTAATGAGAAAGAAATCTAAGATAAGGCAGATTTAAATGCATATTTAAAGTGATTTGGGGGAAATGTCAGGAAGCAAGAGGACACCAGAGCAGTGGTGACATTAAATGGAATATGGGCTGAACTAAAAGATCTGAAGCAAACTCTTATGATAACTTATTGGGCTAGGAAAAAAAAACATGGAATGGGTCAGCATTTAAGTGAACATTCCACTGTTGCTCAGGATACAATTCATAAAAACACTAAATTAAAAGCTAGGACAGAAGTAGCAGAAGCACTACTAAATTGCACGTAAAAGTTGAGAGATTTAGAGTCTAGATTAAGTGATAGCAGAGCTCTTGAGTAAATGGACTGAGATACTAATGGAAGAGATAAGGATTAAGCAGGCATATAGAACAGCATAGAGACTGAGGCTGAAGGCTGATTCCAAGCCCTGACAAGTAACTATCTTGCAAATGTATGAACTAAAGGAAAGACTCTTAATGGAGCTGTAGAAGCCAGGCAAAACAGTTTTGGTTAGAGAGCTAAGGATTGTTATTGACCAAGATTAGTCATCAAATGTGGAAATAATAGAAGCATTATTTCTTATGATGAAACTTTGCAGATAGAAGGGAATTTGCTCTAGAAGGCCCTACTCAGAAATGATCAGAATCTTTCTGCAGAGGACCACTCAAACTTATACAGACCCAGAGGAAGCTTTGGGAATGCCGAAAAAACTTGGAAACTACATGGGCATTAGAAACAGAAGGATCAGCAGCAGATCAGGCAGGAGACAAGGTTAGAAAACTCAGGACGACATTCATAGGTTCGTACTAGGCTATCAGCCCTAGGGCCTATACAAGACTAGCCATAACAATTCCCTGGCTATTTCTTCCTTCCCTGGACCCCTGTCTAGCAGGGTGACTGACATGATCCCTGGGGTGAATTTCCTATCTCCCATCCAATCATCAAGGTTCCTTTTGAAGAGGGCCAAAGAGGCACTCTGCTTGACATGTATGGGCAGTCTATTCCATAGTCTGAGTCATCTCCGGGTCAGGAACCTATCCCTCCAGCATGTTTTGTTCATTGTGATGACAAGGTTTAGATCCCTGGAGTGTGTGTCTCTGAGGAATTGGGATTTCTTTAAGTGTAGCATGTCCAACAGCTCTGGGTTTGACATGGCCTTGTATGTTAAGCAGAGATCGCCTCTGAGTAGACGATATGCGACAGAGTATAGGTGGAGTTTTTGTAGATGGTCAGCATAAGTCATCTGCTTTAGGCCTATGATTCTTTTAATGAGGTATTTCTGTGGCCTTTCCAGTTGTTGCAGATGTCTTGAGATGTACATACCAAACGGGATGTTGTATTCTATAATGGGTCTAATGAGGGATGAGTACAGTGGGACAATGACCTCCTTTTTTCTGGATGAAAAGCCCTTAGTGATGAGGTGTGCCACATAGAAGGATTTCTTGACTGTTGTGGTGATGTGGTGATCGAAGGTGAGACCACTGTCCACCTGTGTCCCTAAGTCTCTTATCACACTTTCGGTGTTTAGTGTACTGCCACCTATGTGGTAATTCATGGGTACATGTTTTTTCCCAAAGGAGATAACTATACATTTCTTAGCATTGAGCTTGAGGCCATGGCTCTGGCACCAAGCATCTGTTTCTGTAAGGCCCTTTTGTAGAATATCCATATAATTTGGGGATTCAATAATGACTCCCAGTTTGCAGTCATCTGCGAACTTTGTTAGCCAGAGTCCCTTAGTGTTGGCCTGTACTTCAGAGAAGTAGATGCCAAACAAGAGCGGTCCCAGGACTGAACCCTGAGGTACTCCACTTGTCACTTGTCTGGAGCTGGATTTGGAGTCGGCTAGTTTTACAGTGTGGGTTCTGTCAGTAAGCCAGTTGGCACTCCATCGGGTGACATAGGGATTAATGCCCAGCTTAGTAAGTTTATATATGATTCCAGAGTGGGGGATGGTGCTGGAGGCCTTGGCGAGGTCCACATAGGCTGTGTGGACCACCTTACCTTTGTCCATGTCTCTGGAGACTAATTAGAAGAAGTAAGACAGATTCAGGAGACAAGATCTGCCCTTCACGAACCCAAACTGCTTGGGGTCCAGTGTTTGATGGTTGCCAGTGTCTTTGTTTATAAGTTCCATGATAATATGTTCTATGGCCTTGCAGCTCAGGCTCATCAGACTGATGGGGCGGTAGTTCCCAGGATCCAAGTTGGATCCCCCCTTGTGGAGTGGGATAACTGTAGCTGTGCGCCACTCAGTGGGCATGAAGCCTGAGGTGAGACTAGGATTAAACATGACACTTAGGTGAGGCGCCAGTTCATTCTGTAGTTCATTTAGTACACATGCTAATTACATTATGGACCTCCCCAGTCATAGACCCAGTGGTACATGATCTGGGTGATAGCAACCTGAGCTTTGGCCCCCATGTATACACGGTACTAAGGAAATCCTCTATGTATCCAGAGTACTAAGGAAATCCTGCTATGCAGCACATCTTATAAGTTAAGACATTGCATCTAGATCTAAGAATGTTTGAATTCCATTATACTCAGCCCTCAGACCTATAATTGAGTACAATGCTCCCTTTGGCATGTACCTCACTAGACAACTGCAACAATTGGGAGACCAGAGGTTTCTCACAAGTTACACAAAAAAAGTCTTATGCAGAAAGACTGAATACCCCGTTACTAAAATCTGTCTCCTACAGGTTGCTAAGGGGTGATCTGTGGCTGGCTTACAGGGCAGTCTCTGACCTGGCCCTGATAGAAATGCTACACATTCGTAAATCAAACTACATGAGGGTTACTCACTCTAGGGATCTTACCCTAGCTTCTGACATGAACAGGTCATACTGGAGTGATAGATACATCTCCCAGAGACTGTCACTTCTCTGAAACAAGCTTCCAATTCATGTGAATCAGAGCCCCTCTCTGACCCTCTTCAAACGCAACCCTAGATCAGTGGATGGGTGATCACAAATTCACTCCTAGGGTGGTGCCTATGTCCTTCTTGGAGAGATGAAGTCATTATTAACTACCATAGACCCTTACCACTGCAAACTTCACTCACCTAACCACCAATTGGGTTAACACGGGATAAATATGGATAGGCTTGTAAGGGCTTTAGAGCCATTAGCTTATTAACCTTCTATGAACTTACGAGAAGCCCAAAGCCCAAAATATGTTTACAGGTGACAAGGCAAAGAAGGTTAAAACAAAATATGGTTCTGGATAAGGTGGCCTGCTAAGCATACAAACAGACCTGTTTGCTTCAGACAGGCTCCACTGTCCTGAAGGTCAGATTGAATGAGCACAAACTAGTCATGGCTGGGTTGCACAAAAGTTAAGCAAGTAATTCCCCAACCAGAATAAAGCTGAAACCAGTGCAGCATTCTAAAAGACAAAAACAAAAATTGACAGCTCTATAACTAAAAATCCAGAACCAGATCAAAAAAGTGTGAAATTTAAGTTGCACAGCTCACCTGAATAAGCAGCACAGCATTTTATAATAGCCATGTAAAGCAAAGCAAGAACAGGGATTTTTAAGCATACAACGAAAGCAGGAAAAATATTGGTATTAAAGCTAGCAATTAAAAATAGTAAACACTATGCTCATAACAAAGCTATTGCAGAATCTAAGAGGAGCTAACAAAAGGATACCACATGCGAACATCTTGCTTTATCAAAGTCATTCTTAGGTTTTTATTTTACATTTGTTTACCAGGAAGGTCCAACTGGACAGAGGTCATTTTTCAGTGGAGGCTCAGGGAGAAAATATCCAAATATATAACAAAGGAAGAATGTACAAATATAGTTATATAAACAACAGATAGACATATACAGCTACAATGGAATATATACAGTGTTGTACCACTTAATTACATTTTCCATCACAAGCATATTGAGATAAATTTTCACTACAATTAATTAGGTAACAGAGAGATTATCTAATATATTTTCTTTCAAGTGAAAATCATAGAGGACTAAGTTTGGACCCTAAAAGTGAAGTTTTATGCACCAATTTTAAAATAAGACTAATAGTTGAGGAGTGTAAAGTTACTGTACAGATAAGAAATTTAGTGAGTCAAAGTAGATTGTGAAGGAAGGTATATAGTGTATTTCTGAGTGAAGAGTATGGTGAAATCTATTCAGGGCTAGGGTATGTGCACAGTTTTGAGTTCAGTAAGTATGATTTGAATGTTTGTTTAAACAACAAGGTGTTTGTAATTGACCTTTTATCAGTAGCCAGTAAGTTCCACAGTTTGGCTATACCAGTGGAATAGAGGGAATCTCCCCCAAAGTTGCTGAATTTGGTTACAGCTAATAATGATTTATTACTTGAGCTTAAGGAATGTTTATTAGTACAGGGGAGTAATAGGTGTTGTAGGGCGGGGTTTTATCTGGTTGGATTTCAAGTGTATGCGCTGTAGTAAGTTGGTTATATGTTAAGAGATTAGGTAGTTTGAGCCAGTTTAATTGTCACGGTCCTAATAAAAACACAAACACCCAAAGACATTACTTACAGATTTTAAAAAAATGTTTCTTCCATTAATAACAGTGATAAACAATTGCATTATGGTAAGGATAAATATACTCACATTCCACTAACATGTCTGATTATTTTTAGCCCATGTGGGGTCTCTTACTTTTGTAGCATATTAATAAAATGACTAGCTGCAGTATTTGTTAACTGAAATGTCAAATCTGGTCATTAGCAGCTGGTATCTGTTAGTAAGAAACAAATACATTGCGCTAAACTAATAATATAGAAAGAATTAATAGAAAATCATACATCCGTGATACAAAAGACACATCCATTAGATGCTCAGATTTAATTAAATTAAAATATTGTTCCCAAAGAAAATGAGTTTTTATTCAACACATATAGCAGCTTCTAGAGTTCGGGTCACTACCACAAGGCAGTACATCAACATACTGGTTTAGATGTCCTGTTGTATTTAGATATTCTAAAGTGCCAAGCTTTAAATAAAATGATTCACTGGCCTCCAAAGAGCCTTAAAAATTTAAAGGATGAACTGTCTAGAAAGGCTGATCCCAGTAATAACACACAGTCACAAAGGTGCTCTTTGGCAACTTCACCAACATGCATCTTCGGCAGAATACAATGTCTGAAACTGAAAGCCCATCCTTTCCCCATAACTAAAACTCTCTGCAGTCTGCCAGCTAACCAAAATTTCTTCATCTAACCTGCCCTCCCCCAATAATGGTTAGGCAGCAATGCACATGCTCATGAGCCCTTATATGCTGGAAGAACGCGAAACAGAACCACTTGTTACCCACAATTCTAGTGACCACAGTCCAACGATAACAAGCCTTGAGACACTACCGAAACATCACCAATGAACTCTAAGCTGGAGAATCACTTCCAGTATCTCACCCAGCACCATTTAACAAAGCCATCCAGCAAAGAGGTATCCCGCAAACATGGCAGCAGCAAAACAACACAAAGAGCCTCCAATAGCCACCATATTATAGAAGCACCCCATCAACAAGCGATATCCATAAATGATAAAAACATCTGCCGGAAACCACCGTAACTACTAACATAGTCTAAACCATACTGTCTTCAACACATACATATAAATAACTATGACACTTCAAGACTCGTTTCAGGGTGAACTGTCCCCACACAAACTGGAACAGTACATATGTCTTACTCATGCTGAAATGCTACTGTTTAAATAAGCACAACTTCCTTACACACTAAATCATACCTAAACCTTATCTGACCATGAGTCCACCGGCACACCTCGGAACCCTGGTACCTTTTTTTTTTTTTTATTTTATATTTTATATGCAGCACCTGTCCATGCTAGCACTACTGCACATGTGCAATCAGCCGATAATGGCCTTGTACAACCTACAATCTGAAGGAACAGCATTTCAAACTCTTGTGAGGAAGTTTGTGCAATAACCCAATTGTTAGGCTTCATACTAATGGAAGCTATATGGCCAAGTGTTGTGAGCCATAGGGCAAGCACAGCATAAGCTACCAACCATAGTATCTGACCTGGCTCTATATAAAAGTATATGCCTACAATAAAGGCGAGCACGTTCTGATAAGTTAACTACATATTTTCATGGAAGACCATTTTACGAAAATGATGGACAGTCTTTTTACAAGTAGAAGCATTAGTGTATACTGCAAGTTTAATGCTTGCAATCCATAGGGCAAACACAGCATAAGCTACCCACCATACTAAATTAATCTGTGAGCACCGACACTCTGCCCACCAGAAATAAGGCCACACACCCCTACTGATCCAGCAGTACCAATCCCCACAACCCAAGCACACTTGTCTGTCTCATGCAGTACCCAGCCCCACTAACAAAATCCTCATGCTTCACAAAAAAAAAACATGCAGAAAACTCAACCCATAACCCCAAAGAAACCAAAGTCACCTCACTGTCTTATAACTATCCAAGGCCTACCATACCCACACCACAGGTTGTCAGGGACGTGATCCTGCTTCAACAAGACCACACCAAAATGTGCTTACTCATGCCAATTTTCTTTACAAAACCCCTGAAGACCCACCCTAAGCCTTACTTCACTTCCTCTCTCAGCTCCCACCTTAATTAACTCTTTCCTACCAGCTCCCTACCCACACAAACCCAACCATCTTATTACCCTACACACACACACACTTTACCCATCCGAGGTCGTCCCGTGACAAATTTGTCTGTTCCCAAACTTCACTTCTTTGAATGTTAAGCAATGGTGAGATGTATAGTTGTTGTCCGTTGCAACTTTGGTGATTTTATTGTAGCAGCTATCTAATTTTGCTATGTCAGATTTTTTATGTTAGTGAGGATAGGTGAGGCATATAGAAGTGTTGAGATCAGATGGATTCTAGCAATAGTGGCTTTGGTGCTTTTGGTTAGGTACTATTTATTTCTGTAGAGACTGCCAAGTGTTTTATGAACTTTTTTTACAGTTTAGGCTATGTGAAGATCAAGCTTCATGGCGTTCTTAGTACTGACACCTAGAAGTTTGGTCTGGGATACAGAGGTGATGATAGTCCGGTTTGCAGATGTGATGAGAAAAGCTGGGGGGGGGGGGGCTGAAGCTCTGTCTGCCTGAAAGAGCATGTGTTTGGTCTTGTTAGGGGTTAAAATGAGTCAGACCTCTGATAGCCAGGTTTCAACTTTGGAGAAGGATTCTTGTGTTAGTTGTTGTTAAGTGCTGCAGAGAAGATGCAGCACATATTAATGTGAAGTCATCTGGATATTGGACAAGGGAGGCATGCAATATAGCAGTATGCAACTTATTGGTGAAAAGGGTGAATAGTAGTGGTTCTAGAAAGGAACCTTGTTGGATTCTAGATTAACAGGTAGTAGTGGAGATATGTTTTGTTGCCATTTTACTGTCTGTTGGTACCTGTTAGATATTCTTTGAACCAAGTATTTCTTGAAGGACTAAGGTCAAGTTCTTACAGTACCTTCAAAAGTTTGTTGTGGGAGACCATATCAAATGCTTTTGATAGGTTTAAGTAGATTGAGGATACTATTTTGCCATTGTTTCTATGTTGATTAACAATATTAGTAAAAGACAGTAGGCAGAGGTATTAGAGAACAGATGGCATAATGGTTAAGGTCTTCGCCTCCCATGCACAAGGTACAAGGTTCGATCCTGGCCTCTGACCAATGCCTGTTTGGAGTTTGCACATTCTCCCTGTGTCTCCATAGGGTTTCTTCCATTTATAAAAAACATTCTGAATGTTTCCATCTCTAACTCACCAATGAATGGAGCTGCAGCAGCACAGACTCTACATGGTGCCCTACAGGGAGAAGAGTTGTACAGATCAACCACTTTGGAAACCTACTGTGGCATGCAGTATCCTCAAGATAGGAGAACACAGATCACAGACTGCATGCCATGGCAGGGCTTGCCATTTGATAGTGTAAAATATGGCTCAAGGTGATTAGGTCATGTTGACTATAATGGGCATGGTTAATTACCGGTGATAAGTAGGTTGAGGACCTGGCCTACTCTGACCTATGTCAGAGACCCTTGCTAATGGTGTGAGGGGTATATTTGCCCCTATTGGCCAGTGTGTGCCTGCCCTAAAGTCCATAAAGCTCAGCAGCCCTGGGTCAATAAGCTGGCTGGTATCTAGTTGCTAGTAGCTTTGTTGAGCGAAAGCTGAATGTAAAAAACAACCAACCTGCCAAACATGAACTGAGAATTGCTATGCTTGATATAGGATGCAGCTTGGAAGTGGATGCTATGGAGGAGGCTGGACATCCTATGTACCCAAGAGATGAGATGGAAGGTCAGTGGGGCAGTGCAGCAAAGCCAGTTGGCTTGGGATCCAGACTTTACTACTTAGGAGGGGGACAGGCAATGTAGGAATTGTGGTGAGAGAGAGGCTTCACTTAGGGATATCATCAGAATTAATGACAGATTCATGGCAATCAGACTCCAGTGCATCTCACCCCCACAGCAGGGTGGGTTGTGATAGTGAGGAAAAGAGTGCATTCAGACAGCAGTTGCAGGACCTACTAGATAAAGCAGGATAACATAAATTGGTGCTGATAATGGGTGATTGAATGCACATATGGGTTCATAGGTTCATAGGTAGTTACTAGGCTATCAGCCCTGGGGACTATATAAGCCTAGTCAAAAAGGTTCCCTGGCTTAAGCCACCCATGAAAATTATTTTTCTGTGCCCCTGTCAAGCAGTGATGCAGAAGTGATCCCCGGGGTGAATTTTCTATTTCCCATCCAGTTGTCATGATTTTTCTTAAAGAGGGCCAACGAGGAGCTATGCTTGACATGAATGGGTAGTTTGTTCCAAAGTATGGGGACAGATAGGACAGGATATGAGGACTGCCTGGGTCCACATGAGTTGGGCAACAGGAATAAAGAAGGCAAATCCATTCTAGACTTCTGTCTGGCAAATGGCTTGATAGTAGCCAACACATGTTTCAGAAAGAGAGAAAGTCACAAGAAGAGTAGTCAACATGCAACTCAGGTAGTAAGGAAAAGGGACTAGGGTAGAATCCACAATTGCAAAGTCATCCCCAGTGAAACTGTAGGCCCACTGCATAAACCACTAGTTGCCACAATCAGCTGCAAGCAGTGGTCAGAGAAGGCTCTAAGGTCAACAGGGACCAGGCTGAAGACCTAGAAGTTGACTGGAGAAAAAGTACAACAATTCAAGGAATTACTCAGGGCTCTAGCACCCCAAAAAAAGAAGGAAATAGGTGGAGTTGAACAAGAATGGCAGCGCCTAAAATAAGCATGTGTTAGCACTATAGAAAATATATGTGGCTGAGTCTGGTATGGAAATAAGGTACATAAGGAAAGCTGGTGGTGGAATTTAAAAGTGCAGGAAGATGTTAGAGACAGAAAAGACTGACCAGGCTAGAAAGAACTCCTGGTTGGCTAAGAAAGAAGTTGCAATAGCAAAGAATAGGGCATCGGAGGAACTCTACCAACTTCCAGAAAGTGACTCAATAAGGGGGGCAAAGAAACTATATCAAGTTCCAAGGCAAAGACACTATATCAGGTTGCAAGGCAAATACAGAAAGATAAAGAAGATAGTCAGACACCTTTCATAAGGGATGCCAACAACAACCTGCTCACCAGTCCACAGGACATCAAAGGCAGATGGAAGGAGTATTTCCAGCAGCTTCTGGATGAAGAAATCCCCACAGAAGTGGTACTGCCCCAGAAACAGCCTACAATGAGAAAAGAAGAGGACCCCACCTTAGAAGAAGTAAGAACAGCACTAAGGAAAATGAAGTTTGGGAAAGCAGCAGGCTCAGATGAGGTCACAGCAGAGGGTACCAATAGCATTGTGGAGAGAAAGGCATATCCTAGATGACTGGAGACCTACTTGTGCCAGTGTACAAGAACAAAGGAGACATCCACAACTGTGGGCAGTACAGAGGCATCAAACTCCTATCACATTGCATGAAAGTTCTGGAAAGGGTGATTCATAAATGGATAGGCAGAGTAGTAGAATGTAAGATGGGAGATGAGCAGTTCGGATTCAGATCAGGATTTAGCGCAACTGACCCGATGTTTGCAGTAAGACAGATACTTGAGAAGAAAATAGAGATGAGGAGAATCCAAGTGGGCATTCTTAGACTTGGAGAAAGCATATGACAAGGTCCCAAGAAAGCTGATCTGGGCAGTACTGCTGTGGTTTAAAGTCCCAGAAACATTAGTAGAATTAGTGCAGGCTATGTACAAGGACCCAATGACTCAAGTGCAAATAGTGTTCGGCCTCACAGAGGGGTTCACACTGGGAGTGGATGTACACCAGGGTTCAACTCTGAGCCCACTATTGTTCATGCTGGTGATGGACTACATTAGCAAACAGGTTGGAGGGGGCAGATCAACAAAGTTGCTGTATGCAGATGATGTGGCATTACAGACAGACTCTGAGCTAGAACTTCAGCAAAAGATAGGAGAACTGAATGCAAAACTGAAGGCAGATGGGATGAGGCTAAGCACAGTTAGGACAGTGGTAATACCAGCAAATTGGGGAATCAGAAGAAGCTGAGAATAGAGATAGAAGGGAAGATAGTGGAACAGGTAAACAGCTTTAAGTATTTGGGAGTGGTGGTTGAGGAGAAGGGAAGTCTGAATAAAGAGGTCAAAGGTAGAATCAGAGGGGCTGCAGCCAACTGGCATAGAGTATCAGGTGTAGTCTATGTCAGAAGAATTCCAAAGAAGCTGAAAAGTAAGGTGTATACGACAGTGGTGCAACCAGTACTACTGTATGGTACAGAAACCTGGGCAGTAAAGGCAGAACAGTTGAAAAAGCTAGAGGTGATGGAAATGAAGTGCCTGAGAAGGGTGGTAGGATGCACACTGTGGGACAGATGAAGAAATGAGGACATAAAAGAGCAGAAGCCAAAGAAGCTCCAATTGCAGAAAAGATCAAATAGAACAGATTATGATGGATTACGGTAGTTTGGACACATGCAGAAAAGCAGAAGACAATCTGGTGAGGAAGATTTGGGACTGACAGGAAGAAGGGAAGAGGAAGCGAGGACATCCAGCAAAGAGGTGGATGGATTGTGTGAAAGAAGATCCGTGACAATCAGGCATGAGTGTTGAAGAAGGCAGGGGTGGGGCACTGAATTGAGAGAACTGGCAACAGTTAACATGATACTCCAACCCAATGTAGAAAAAATGAGAAGAAGGGGACTGATGATGATGATGATGATGATGATGATTAGGGCAGAGGTAGTACCAATGTAGGGTTGAATGCCATGCTAGGTTTTGGATAGGAGGTTGTTATTAAGTAAATACTTCATGATGTTCATATAAATACATTTTTCGAGGATTTTGGAAAGTGGTGACAAGATAGCAATTGGTCTGTAATTGGATAACTCAATTGAGTTACCCTTCTTATCTAGTGGAATAATATGAGATATGTTTCAAATTGTTGGTATTTGTTGTTCAGAGATTGATCAGTTTATTAAGATAAATACAGGGTATGAGATAGCATCAGCTGTTATTTTAAGATAGCCAGCTGGTAGGTTGTCATCTACTAGGGTTGTTGGCTTGAGTTTTTTTAGGTGTTTTTTATTGTATCAGTTGAGAAGGGTTGGAAGAGAAGGTGTTGCCATTTGTACTTGTTATAGGAATATCTGAAAGAGGGGTGAAACTGTTATCTGTTAGTGCAGATTCATTGAAGTATTTATTGAATTGCATAGCTATAGGGTTTACCTTGTCTGTGGCTGTATAGGTTGGAGTGTCGGTGTTTCCAGGTTATAGGACTGTCCAGAACTTCTGCAAATTATTTTTGTGTTTAACTTGAATATCATGTTAGTAACTAATCTTGTCCTGTTTGATTTGTTTTTTAGTTTTATTTCTGAGTTTCAATAAGCTTGTTTGGTTTCATGTGATTTGTTTGTTTGCCATAAGATACCTTGCTTTATCTCTCTGTTTTAACGATGATCTGGTTCTTTGGATAACCACGGAGCATAATTTGCTTTAATTCTGATTGTTCTTGTGGGCTAATTTTTTCAGGATGTTTAGGAAATTATAGTTAAAATAGTTTACGACTTTATCAAGAGGGAAATATTTTAGTGGTGCCCATTTGCAGAGGTTAAGGGTGGATATAAAATTTTGGTGGTTAAAGTTCCTTTCATTGTTTATGACGTGATATGTGATTTGTTTTACTGGATTAATTTTTTGCCTAAGAAAAAACAGGTTGAGAGATGGTTACTAAGACTGTCTGGAAGATAGCCAGCATGTAGTGAGAAGGAAAGCCTGTTAGTGTCCAGTCTAGTATGGATTGTCTCCTTGTAGTTTTGTTAATTCCTGTGGGTGTTTGAATAATTTGTGTAAAACCATGGGGGTTAATATGATTTGAAGGGTTTTGAGAGTTACATATTGACCAATCTATATTGGGGATCACCCATAATAATGGTTTCCTGAGGTAGAGATGTAGTAGACCAGTACAGAATATGTTCTAAAGTGATGATATTATCTCCTGGAAGTATGTAGATACAAAATATGTTTAAGTATTTTTTTGAGTTGATCTTAAGTTTGGCCAGAATCACTTCTGCATTATCGAAATCAGGAGTGGTCTGTTGTAAGTGTTCTAGAATAAAGTGATTTTTAAAAAGGATGGCTAAGCCCTCTCTCATCTTGCCCTTTCTGTCAATCCTATGCATACTGCAGCTGGGAGTTAGGACTTCAGAACTTAGCCATGTTTCTATGATCAAAACAATGTCAGGTCAGTAGTGGGTGAGAGCTGTGTGGAGTTCTTGTGTTTTGTTTATAATGCTTCTAATGTTTACATTTATTAATAACAGGTCAGATGTGTTATGAGGAAGGTTAACTATATGTTGGTTGCTGTACTGGGAGTGTTGCTGGAGTGGGTTGGTGCTGGGTCCAGGATTTGGGTGGATATCCCCACTAAGGGTTAGTTGTGTGGCTACCCATATTTAGGTTATAACCAGCTTTAGTATTGGTTTGTTGTATTTTAAGGAGATAGGAGGGTGATTTTGCTGTGGGAATAATGTATAAACAAATTGATCAATGTTAGCAGCTCTCTCCACTGAGGGCAAAATGTTAATAGGTATTGGTTTTATCTGTTATGGGTAAGGTAAAGGGGTATTATAAGGGGTTGTTGAGTTCTTTAGCTGAATGTAGCATGAGGTGAGGTGTGATGCTATTGAGAGCATTATAATAGTCATAGTGAGGAAGGGCAACACGTTGTTCTATTAATTGACTGTAGCAGTAAAGCTTTCTTAAGAAGTATATTAATGAATTGTACATTATGGGAGATAAATACTAATTAGCTGTGATGTAACTGAGCAGAGATTGTGTGATTCATTAGTATGATTAGTGAGAGTGGTTAGTTTGAAATAAATGTGGGTATAGCTGGGGTGTCTGGGAAATGGGGGTAGGGTAGGAAGCGGAGTGAGCCAGAGCGTAGCAAGGGCAAAAGCAGTGGGTATACTCTGGCCGTGACATGCACTACAGAAACAATCAGTTAGTCCGGATTAAAGAGATATGTTTAAAATTCACTTTAACACTTACTAGTAGCTTATTCACAGTTTTTTAAAGAGTATACATATAATTCTTTAAAGTTGCTTTTGCTTGTAATTGTTTAAAAAGTCAATGTAGTCCAGTAAAGGAAAATAAGTTTACCACTAAGCTTCTTAATAATAGTGAAGGCTCTTATATATTATTGCAGAGATTTGGTGATTAAATATAGAGAAACACAGTTACAAAGTATAAAGGGGACCCAATGCATTGGGGACAGTTAAGGATAGTTCAAATCTTGGCTGCCTACCCAGGCAAGTGTGCTTTCTAATATATTATTAGGATAGTTACACAGGTTACTTTTAAATAATTTAGAGTATCTTTGAATTTTTCTTTTTACTCAAACTTCTTTAGTGGTCCCAAGCACTTGTAGCAGGGTATTTTTGTTGTTATGGAGTTTCAGGGCAGGTCTTTAGTCAGTAAGCCTTAGAGATTCACAGCAAGACTGAGAAAAAAGAGATTAGAAGACAACAGTAAGACTGATCAGAGTAGCTCACTTCTTTATCACGTACATTACCTGCATACATTACCTATTTAACATACTAGGGGGCAATTTACAATATAAGTAATAGGTATACTCTATTTTTGTTGCAGTTTACAAAATCACTCTTATTCACTGTTAATAAGAACTTTAACTGAAACATAACAATTCTAAATTAGCACCAGTAAAAAAGATGGTCACAGCAGTTACTGTAGTATTAGAGACAGGCCAAGCCTCAATGTCCAGTGCTCTGGATCATCCTACAACTGCTGAAAAAACAATTCTAAATGTAGTTCTATTACTTTTTTTACATGAATTTGCAAAGAACATCGGTTATTCACACTAAAATCTACACTTAAGCAGTGCGACAGTATTGGATGTACTTTCTCAACCTGCTTTTACAATAAATTATTATTTATTTGCTATTCCTTTTGGTTTGGTGTTTAAAACATGTTGCAACAATATTCCTTCTTATGCAGAATGAACACCACTAACAAACAAGTTGTGCAACATTATCAGATGTTCTTCATAGCCTGCTATTAGCACAATTTTAAGTAAAACACTATTCCTTTAATGTTCACTTCTTGCAATCACTATTACCATAATGTTAAAAAGGAAAAAATGCTTGTTCATTTTACTTTATCTTCAATACAATTGCTAGTGAATACAATTATTAAGTACTTGAAAGAACTCTATTACCAGATCCGTTTTTAGATATTCTGAAACATCCTTTATTTTTCTCTTTTTTGTTAACAGCTAACAGTTAACAGCTTCCAATTGCTAAAAAAAAAAAAAAAAAAAAAACACACTTAAACAGACCACAATTCATTTAGACAACAATACCTAAACAACCAAGAATAGTCCATGTTAATTAAGCCCATACAATGGAATACTGACTTACTAAAGTAGCACACTCGTCAAGGGGTTGGGACAGCAGGGGAAAGATTTTGAAAATGGCACCCGTTTAGCCAGTAGTCTAAAAAACTCACTCCAGATGTCAGAGTATGGGAGGGAGAGGGATTACACAATCAGAAGAGACTAAGATTCCAAAAAGGGTTTTAAGATCCTGACCACTGCATACACTACAGAAACAAATCAGTTAGTCCAGATTAAACAGGCATGTTTAAAATGAACTGTAGCGCTTACTAGTAGCTTATTCATATTTGTTAAAGAGTATAAATATAATTCTTTAAAGCTGCTTTTGCTTTAATTGTTTAAAAAGTCAATGTGGTCCAGTAAAGGTAAATGACTTTACCACTAAGCTTTTTAATAATAACAAAGGCTCTTATATATTATTGCAGAGATTTGGTGATTAAATATAGAGAAACGCAGTTACAAAGTATAACGGGGACCTAATGCATTGGCCATGGTTAAGGATAGTTCAAATGTTGGCTGCCTACCCAGGCAAGTGTGCTTTCTAATATATTATTAGGCTAGTTACACAGGTTACTTATAAATAATTTAGAGTATCTTAACTTTCAACCTACACTAGTTTCTTGAATTTTTATTTTTTCTCAAACTTCTTTAGTGGTCCCAAGCACTTGTAACAGGGTGTTGCTGTTGTTAGCGAGTGTCATGGCAGGTCTGTAATCTGTAATAGTTATAGGTATGCAATAAGAACTGGTTTCTTCAATTTTCCTTTTTATTCAAACTTCTTTAGTGGTCTTGAGCACTTGTAGTAGGGTATTGCTGCTGTTAGGGAGTTTCAGGGCAGGTCATTAGTCAGTAAGAGGTATAGATATGCAGCAATATAATGTAGCACACTCATCAAAGGGTCAGGACAGCAGGAGAAAGATTTTGAAAAATGGTTTGCCAAAACATTTATATTAATGTACTTAAAGGGCTGAATCTTTCAATGATAAAAGCAAAGAACAGTACCTCATATTGGACTGGATATAAATGTATAATGAATGTCATATCGTAAATCTGTAAGCATGCCTTTTTGTTTTTTTTCCCTTCTGGTTTTCATGACCATTAGGTGAGGATACCTTTAAATATTGAAAAAAATATATATGCAACAGTGGATGAGCTATCTCAGTGCCCACCAAAAATGCTAGCATAGCTCTCCTTGCTTATAATGACTACTTGAAGTAAAACTGACAAAATGACAAGTGTTTTCAAATATCAGAAATTTGATACTTGCTAAAGGTTGCTGCTTACTACCTTCCAGAGTGAATCAGTGTGGAAAATTCTTCCAGAAGCATAAAGTAGATGCTTTCAGCACACACACACACACACACACACACACACACACACACACACACACACACACACACACACACACACACACACACACACACACACACACGTATATGTATAATATATATATATATATATATATATATATATATATATATATATATATATATATATATATATATATATTATATATATATCAAGAGAGAGATATTATATATATAGCTCAACTGTATAGAATTTCACAAGATGCCCAGATTTCTGCTTCATTTCACATATATAGCTCAACTGTATAGAATTTCACAAGATGTTCAGATTTCTGCTTCATTTCTGGCCTTTTCCTCATAAAATTTGTGATTTGCTTGCAAATCATTGAGGACTGAAGTCTTTACACAATGTCAAACATTTAAATTTCAGACTTTATATCCTTAAGAAAATGTACGCTAATACAACACCTGTTACACCTGTTATTCTAGTAACTGTCTGAGAACTGCATTTTTTTTATTCTTTATTGACTGGGTTGATTTCAGATGGCTAGTAGCTTCTTAGCTTCTTTTCAAGGGAGACCCAGAATGGTATTAATGCTACTACAGGAAAATTATCCCGGTCATCAGGGAACTTGCCCTAGTCATCGTTGTTGTGAGTGGGACCCATTTTGCTTGAGCACTTCCTATTTCCATTCCAGGTACATAGGTGGCCCAGAGAAACAGGGAGATAGACAGAGAGAAAAGGAGATAATGGAGTGGTGAGAGAAATGGAGGAGAAAGCCAATACTGCATGTAGGATTCTGAGGAGATATCTAAAAAAATATGTTTGATGGAGATGATTTGGCAAATAGATGTATAATTACAATCCTCCCATCAGGAAGGTTGCGGGGTGATTTATTTAAAGAAATGGTGATGCAGAGTGAGCCAGAAAATGAAGTAGACATTTCTGGGGCGGGGGAATGGGCTGGGCATTATAGGGAAAATATGTAATGAGTATGCAGAGACAATCCTGAAGAGCAGTGGCAAGATGGAAAAGAAGCCATATGCATAGAAAGTAAATAAGACAAAAGTGTAGTAGCAAAAAAGAAAAAAGGCAGAAGAAAATGAAAAACAGATATTTTTGGTAAGGATTCAAAGTAAAGAAGACAAAGAAATGGGCATGTATGAAAGTGTGGGACAATTTAATACCTCCTCTGGGTGTAAAAAAACATGAGGTAAGAGCATTTATTCCTATTAACAAAGAGACATTTTATGACATTATATTGGAGACTGTTTTTTAAATGAAAAAATTTCTTGTAGAATATGAAAAAAAGATTGTAACCCATAGAATCTGTATGTGCTAAAAACATTTAACGTGGAAACAAAAACAAAAATTCATATACAATTTTGAACCGAGGTGGAAAGAGAGACTTTGAAATGATATTTAAAAACTTTTTGCAAAGAAGTACTGGACATTGCAAAAGTTTAAATAAAAAGGGTTTATGGATGGTAGATGGGATTGTAATATTGTATCAAAAACAGAAAGAGAAAAATATGCCTATAACAAGCATTAATAATGTGAAAGGGAATAGATGTGTTGTAAAATACTGTGGACAACCCAAAACAATTTTTTTTTTGTGGAAAAGAAGGACATTTGATAAGTAACTGTGATAAAAGAAAATGTTATATTTGTGGCAAAATGAGACATGATGCAATAAATATGAATTGAAGTGTTATAAACTTAACAAAATATGTCATTTATGGATAGATTGTAAAAGTGAAAATAAGAGTAAGGAAAAAGAAAAAGAAAGTGACGAAAATGAACAAAAACAAGAACATTTAGAGGTAGAAATAGAGAAGAGTTACATGAGAAAAAATAATAGCAGACGTAGAAGAAGGCACTGAAATAAGTGATGAAGACATACATTGAGAGAGAGAGTAAAAGAAAAAAAATTCTACTGGTAAAAGGGTAAAAGGCAGAAAAAGACAATTTAAAGGTACAAGTACAAACAAACAAAAAAAAAGAAATGGATGAAAAAGACTGTATACAGACAATGTTTGGGGGTTGGTATAATGATCAAGGTGTTTGACTCACAGACTCAAGGTACAGTGTTTGATTCTTACCTTTTGGAAGGCAATTGGATAAGCTTAGAATGATCCTATAAGGTAAGGTAGCTAGCCTTGTAATTAGTTATGAACTTATAAAACCATGAATCAAAGGAAAACTCAAAACTTTACAGTGCTTTCTGTAAATGTGAATAGTATTAAGAATAAATAAGAAGAATAGGGATTTGATGTGGATATAAATATATTAGAAGACACAAGATGTTTAACAAATGAAGAAAGATTACAAACAGAGAAACTAAGGGGAGGAAAGATAATCTGGAATTTGGGAAATGAGAGATGTTCTGGATAGTCATAGTCTGTAAAAATGCAGTAAAGATATTTGATGTAACTTTAGCAAAAGTGGGATGATTACTCACTGTAGATTTAAAATGGAGAGAACAAGTATGTAGAATTATAGCATTATATGCTTATATGAATTGTAAAGAAATGGAAAGCTTATTTCATCAGATTTTAGAATACATAGTGATAAATAATAATATTATAGTAACAGGATATTTTAATTGTGATTTAAGAGGCAAGTGTAAAAATAAAAGAACTGATGTAAAAACTGTTAAGAGTTATAAGATGTGGTAAGTTAAAACTCTGGGACAAAATTTCATGGACTTACAAAAGGGTATGCATAGAACACAAATACATTATAGTATCAGAAGGTTAAGTTATAGGTGCAGAAGAGGTAGCTGAATCGGGATTTTCTGTTCATCTTGCAATATGGCTAGAGATAAAGGAAAACAAGGACTTTATACAAAATAGGCAAATGAATAATAAGGATAAATGAGAAAACACAGACTGAAGAAGGAAAGAGATTAGTAATACAGTTATGGAAAGATCATATTACTATGAGAATATTTTATAAAAATTGGTCTGAATGGTAGCTGATATTTAAGAAAAAATATAAATAAAGTTTTTTTACAGTGGCATTATGATATGAGAAAAGTAGAGAAAGAGAAATATAAAACAACATTTAGCAATGAATTGGGAAGATTTAGAGCAGAATGATAGAAAGTACTTTGACAAAATAAAATAATTATATGAAAGATATCAAGAAAAAAATGCAACAATTGTAGTATAAGCAAAGATATTTTACAAGGAAAAAGAGAAGTACCATGTTATTAACCAAATTAGTAAAGGAAATGGTAGCATAATCACTTCAGGCTTTGTGCCTACTGAATGGTGCGCAGTGATGGTTATCCCACTCCACAAAGGGGGTGCCACCATGGACCCACGGAACTACTGCCTCATTAGCCTGATGAGCCTGGTTTGCAAGGTCATGGAATGTATTATCTTGGAGCTTATAAACAAGGACATAGGTAACCTCCAAACTCTAGACCCCACTCAGTTTGTGTTTGCAAAAGGTAGGTCATGTCTCCAAAACCTGAATGACTTCTTTGAAGCAGTCACCAGAGCTGTGGACGAGGGTAAGGTGGTACACACAGCCTATTTTGACCTCCACAAGGCTTTCAACACCATCCCCCACTCTGGAATTATAGATAAACTCACTAGACTGGGCATAAATCCCTATGTCACAAGATGGGTGGCCAACTGG
Organism: Protopterus annectens; assembly: GCF_019279795.1. Taxonomy (NCBI): domain Eukaryota; kingdom Metazoa; phylum Chordata; order Ceratodontiformes; family Protopteridae; genus Protopterus; species Protopterus annectens. The sequence goes on along the minus strand of NC_056730.1, from coordinate 553,117,251 downwards.
CTCAATGACAGAACCCAAACAGTGAAAGTAGCCGACTACAAATACAACTTCAGACCAGTGACAAGTGGAGTACCACAGGGCTCAGTCCTAGGTCCTCTCCTGTTTGGCATCTACTTCTCAGAAGTCCAGGATAATACAGCAGGTCTTTGGCTAACAAAGTTCACAGACGACTGCAAACTAGGTGCCATAATAGAATCACCTAATGATGCGGACATTCTATAAAGGGGCCTCACTGAGACTGATCATTGATGCCAAAGTCGTGGCCTCAAGCTCAATGCCAAAAAGTGCATTGTCATTCCCTTTGGGAAAAACACTGTACCCATGAACTACCACATAGGCGGTAGCCTACTAAACACCAAAAGTGTGATGAGACCTTGGGACACAGGTGGACAGTAGTCTCTCCTTTGATAATCACATCACCACAGTAGTCAGGAAATTGTTCTATGTGGCACTCCTCATTACAAAGGGGTTCACCTCCAGAAAAAAAGAGGTCATTGTTCCTCTCTACTCATTCCTCATCAGACCTATTATAGAGTACAATGCCCCATTTGGCATGTACCTTGCAAGGCATCTACAACAACTAGAAAAGCCACAGAAATACCTCACAAAGAGAATTACTGGCCTCAAATAGATGCCATATGCAGACCGTCTCAAAAAACTCCAGCTCTACAGTATCGTTTACCACCTACTCAGAGGCGACCTCTGCCTAACATACAAAGCCACGTCAAACACAGATCTGTTGGACATGCTAAATTTAAAGAAACCTCAATCCCTCCAAGCCACATGCTCCAGGGACCTAAACCTTGCCACCACAATAAACAGAACATGCTGGAGGGATAGATTCCTGTCCCAGAGACTTCCCATGCTCTGGAGCAGACTACCCATTCATGTCAAGCAAAGCTCCTCATTAGCCCTCTTTAAGAAAAATCTCGACAATTGGTTGGGAAATAAGAAATTCACCCCGGGGATCACTTCTGTGGCTTTGCTAGACAGCAGCACAGGAAAATAACTTTCTTGGGTGGTGAAACCCAGGGGACTTTTTCAGCTAGGCTTATATAGGCCCCAGGGCCGATAGCCTAGTAGCTACCTATGAACCTAACCTATGAACCTATAATGAGAAAAATAAAAAATGTAAAAGGATAAATAGAAAGAAGTTAGGAAAAGATTGTGAATAGTGCTCTACAATATGCACAAGAAATCTTTAAAGAAAAAAGAAAGTAATGAAACAATAATGGAAAGTAAAACAAAAGTAACAAAATAAGAGAATAAGTTTGGAAAACAAGATTTATTTATATGAGCTAGATAAATATTAGGACAAGTAAATATAGATCTGACTGCAAGACCAGATGGAATAGGGGATGAAATGTATAACAATTTAAGGGACTGGCAAAAAAATAAAGATTTGAATGAATGGTTAAATGAAGGTTTTATGTATAAAGAATTATGTAGTGGAATACTTAAAAATTCATATGGAACAAGAAATATAAAAGGCTATTAAAAAACTGGAGATAGGTAGTATGAAAATAAAACAAAAGAGATTTCAAACTAAAATGGAAATATTATGGAAGATAATATATATATATATATATATATATATATATATATATATATATATATATATATATATATATATATATATATATATATGGTTTTACTTCAGAAGCCTGAATGATCACAAGCCTGAATTGCATAAGCCGGAAGACCAAAAGCCTGAAATTTCATAAGCCTGAAAACTCAAAAGCCTGAATCCCATAAGACTGAAAACAGATAGGATACATATACTGACTGAAGACAACACAAAACAGATTATATTCCACCAAATATAAGCAGGGGGCAAGCCCCCCTGCACCCCCCACACCCCCTGCTACATATATATATATATATATATATATATATATATATATATATATAATCTACTCCAAGATTGCACTTCACTACACTAAAGTGCAATCTCGGAGTTGATATATTTAATTAGCAGGGGATGTGGGGGTGCAGGTGGGCTTCCCCCCCTGCCCATACTTGGAGAAAACTGCTATCCTTTGTCTTGTATGTGTTTTTGTGTGTCATTTTTTGTGTTCTGTATATTTTCAGTCTTATGGGATTCAAGCTTTTGAGTTTTCAGGCTTATGAAATTGCAGGCTTTCGGTCTTCCGTCTTATGCAATTCAGGCTTGTGATCATTCAGGCTTCTAAAGTGAATATATATATATATATATATATATATATATATATATATATATATATATATATATATATATATATATATATATATATATATATATTTATATTTATTTATATATATATATATATAGAGAGAGAGAGAGAGAGAGAGAAAGTATAAAGTGTTGCCAAGAATTACTAATGATAATTAGATTGTGGATGATATTATGAATAAAAAAGAAGAAGAAGCAAAAGTCATGATAGAAGACCTTAATATGGAATTTGATACAACTGAATATGAAATATTATAGGGAATAATGAAAGAATGTAAGTGAGAAAGTTAGGAAATTATGTGTCAGCGCAAAGTAATAATAAAGTAAAAAAATACTTGTAAATGGCTGGTTAAGCCAAGAAGTTTATACGAAGAGTGGTGTAACACAGGGATGCCTGCTGAATTGTATACTCTTTGCATTAGTTATGAATGTGATAGTTTATGAAATAAATTTAAAAAACTGAAGGAGGCAGGGTTTATAAAACATCTGAAGGGTTAAGAATTCCAGTTTTGTTAACATATTCAAATGACAGTATAATAATTGCAAAATAAATTGATAAAAGTAGTAATAATTTGCACAAATGAATATCTAGAGGAGATAGGGATGGCTTTAAATAAAGAGAAAAATAAAGGTTTAGGTGATGTAGTAAAGATAGGGGATATAGATTTTACAATGAAAGAAATTTCTGTTATGTATAAAATTTTGAAATAAAGACTTAAATGGAACTCAATGAGAAAAAAGCAATAGAAGAAATAAAACAAAACTCTATTCTGGAGAATATATAAATTATCATTCAGAAAAAAAGGCTGATTTGATTTTTCCATCAGTACTGATGGGAAAAATAGCATACATAAAAAGTATATTTATGTTGCCAACAGTGTTTGCAAATGAATTATTGCAGATATTTTTTTATTTATGTGGGTTTTTAGATTAAACCTAGTAAAAAGAGGAGCTTTGTATGTAAATAACGAGGAATGAAGTTTAGGTTAATTACCCCAGTGATATCTGTTTCAGTAAATTTGTACATTTTATTTAAATGGATAAATGAAAAAGATGAGAGATCATTAAAAATGTAAAAATGTAAGTGTTAGAAAAATATGTACTAATGTATATGTTTAGTGCTTATTAGAAGCTAAAAGGGTTAACACATTTCATTCTATTTTATGTACAGCTTAATTCTGTATGAAATTATAAGATGCCATTTCAAACTGCAGTATGCTTTCTGAAATTGCAAGATGCTCTCTGACCTAGTATTTGCTAGCACAGCAAAATTCATGTTTATGCCTTTTGGAAATCTACTGAGAAGCAGGTGATTATCTACTAGGTCAGGAAAATAAATGAATAGAACAATACTGTTTTCTATAATGTAATTGAATATGAACAATCAGCTCTGTTCGTGTTATGAGAACATGCACAGCTGCAGAAAAGAAAAGATACATCAAACAAAGACTGCTTGAAGAAATGAACTATAATCTGTACTTGCTTTGTACTCAAATTAGCCATAGTACCTTGAATGGTAACATTGCATAGTGAGAAGTTGTATCTGACCAGTGGTCATCAAGGCCGCATTGTTTTTCTTAGGAAGTTTTTTTTGTAAACTTGATGTGCCAGCAGAAAATCATGGACAAACAGCTGCTACAAAATAATATTGAAAGAACTTGTGATTTATTACGTCAGCTTGGTAGGCAATGTCTTGTAAGAAATGTATAAGAATGACTTCACTTCCTGATTCTAGTTAGACAAACTCTGCATTAGCACGTTTTTGTCTCCTTGCTTCAAGATTAAAGTGCCTTAACCTGAACCTGCCATGTGTTGATCATTTTGAAGTTATTTTTTCCTTTGACAGTAAGTATGATACATTTGGGGGTATTGTGAAAAAGAGTAAAAGAGAAGTGTGTGTAAAAATGAAGAAATTAAATGTTACCAAGAAAAAATATACTTTTGTGAAAAATAATATTTGATGATATAGAAAAGGAAAGAAAGGTATGGTATAAGGGGTCTACTTCATATGATTGAAAACTCAAAATACTGAATTTCATTTGACCGAGACCACAATACCTAATTTTCAAAATACTGGAAACTCATTTGACTGAGTCTCATTATACTGAAAGCGTACAATGCTGAATTTCAAAATACTGAATTTTAAGCCATAGATGTGATGTGTGTTTCCCTTCACCTGTGACTTGCTTATGATAAAAAACATTGGTATAACTTAAAGTGCTGACTGTCAGAATACCAATAGTAGCGTAGAAAGTAGTGTTGTAGTGTTTCAAGTGTGTATTTGTCTCTTTACAATTTTATGGGAAGTATCTAAAGTAATATCAGATGTTTCATGCACTCCTGGCAGTAGTGTCAGTGTGTACAATAGTGTAAGGTAAGTAAAAGGTATAGGCCCTTTTCCCCACTGTATTGTGATCCTGGAGTTAGTATATATAGTTGAGGGAGTGGGGGGTGTATTCCCCACCTAGTTTGGTTTTATATCATTGGTTTCTGTTAAGAGATTAAGAAAGTAGATTTAAGTTTTGGAAAGAAATTAGTTCTTGGTGTTGTAAGCATGCATGTCTATAGCTTCAAATTCAGTATTTTGAAATTCAGAATTGTAAGCTTTCAGTACAAGTCTCAATCAAATGAGTTTTCAGTATTTTGAAAATTAGGTGTTATAGTCTCAGTCAAATTAAATTCATTATTTTAAGTTTTCAGTCATGTGAAGTAGATCCGGTATAAGAATATAATGATAAAACACTATTATGTAAAACCATGGGGAAAATCTAACAGATGCAAAAAAATCAAAGCTATGAAAAATAGAAGAAAATGGTGTAATCCTAAAATAGAATGTCAAGATTTCTTGTGGAAACTGGTAATAGATAAATTAACAGTAAAAGAGAAATATGCCGTATGAAAAGAAAAGTAATAGAATATGTTTACATTGTCAAAAAGGAAAAAAAACCTACTGAACAGGTGTTTTTTGAAATGTAAAGGAGTAAACAAAGGTATGGGGAATACTATGTAAAGATGTTTTTTCAAAGATATAAAAGAAGTGGAAAAACATGGATATGATCAAATATAGATATTATAAGAACAGAATTAAAGAATATGTAAAAATAGATACAAAGTGATTTACGTCATATGGGTTATATGGAATGAAAGAATACATGAAATTATGTTTAATGGTAAATGGATTTTATCAACAATATTAAGTAAAATCAGATGGTGGTTATGGAAATGGAGTGGGGGTCTAATAGGGCTGAAGATTTAATATGATTGTAAGGAAAATTATGAATATGTGTAACTATATTTGTACATCTATATATTTATGCATTTATAAATATTTGTAAATATGTAAATAAGTTATAAATAGGAGTTCTTTTTTGTAGATAAAGGATCCCCAACTCATCTGCAGAAGAGGGTCATGGACTGACTTCCGGTTTAATGGTATGGAGTTTTTCAGTAGGCAGTGAAACTGGAGAAAAAAAAATTCTTGTCAGAGGATGTTCAACAGCAAAATAAAGATTTGAACTGTACAAATAATGTTGACAGTAGATTACCACATTTAATTATAACAGAATTACAAGGACCTGGACTGGCAGAAGAGGTGTTGAATAAAATGGCTGAGGAAGATGAACTGGGAGATAATGTGGGAGTTCCATGGTCACAGTTCAAAATGGATAATTTAACAGTAGAGAAAGAGAGAGAGAGGATGATAGCAGAACTTAATTAGAGTGTTCTAAATAATGTGGGACAATTATATGCTTATGTTGCTTCAAAAAATGTAAGTACTTTAAACTAGACTATCATTTTCCTGCAAAGAAATAAGCCGCTTATTAAAACAAAATCTAAATTAGGAGATTCTATAGACAGATACTTTACTTGGGACAACATGGTTAAAACCACTTGGAATTAGACCAGAAGATCTAATAAAGGAAATGAGAGTTTTTGTGAACTGACATTTGAATCCTATGAAATCTTTTTGGCAAAATATAAAACTAAATGTTTGTGTGACCCTTGAAATAAATACATATCTGTCTCGCCAACAGGTCCTATACAGGCCAGATTCAGGTCCCTAGAGTGGGTGACCCTTGCCCCATTTGACTTGCAAATGTGCAGCATCTCCATTAGGTTTGGATCTGAGATTGCTCTGTAAGCCAGGCACAAGTCTCTTCTAAGTAGTTTGCATGCTACTGAGTACAGTGACAGTTATTTCAGTTTGTCAATGTATGATATGTTGGAGACCCTGAATTTTCTTGGTTAGAATTTCTGAGGTCTTTCAAGATGCTGCAGGTGCCTGGTAAGGTACATACCAAAGGGTGCATTATACTCAGTTATTGGCCTGAGGAGGGTAACGTACAGGGGTATTATGACCTCTTTCGGTTTTGAAGCAATGTCTTTGCTAATGAGGTATGCAACATAGAATACCTTCCTTATGACATTAGATATATGGTGGTCAAAATTTAGGCTACAGTCAACTTGCATTCCCAAGTCTATCACTACTGAGTTGTTACTTAGGGCATTATTATTTACATGATACTCTGTGGGGATATTGTTTTTAATGAAGGGGGTGATAATGCATATTTTACATTGAGTTTAAGTCCATGGCTTTGGAAACAATCATTGGTTTGTGTAAGTCCCTCCTGAAGTATATTGACTTCATTTGTGGATTCAATGATTGCACCTAATTTGCAGTTGCCAGCAAACTTAGTTAGCCACAGCCCCTTTGTTTTGGTCTGAACTTCTAAGAAATATATTCCAAAAAATAGGGGGCCCGACACTGACCCCTGTGCAAACCCTCTGGTGGCAGGACTACTGTCCCCAACTTTGACTGAATGTGATCTGTCTGTCAGCCATTTAGCAACTCACCTGATGACATATGGGTTGCTATCGAACTGGGAGTTTATCAATGATGCCTGAATGTGGGATTGTGTCAAAGGTCTTTGTTAAGTCAAGGTAGGACGTATGCACAGATTTGCCTTTGTCTATGGCTCTGGTGACATTTTTGAAGAAGTCCACCAGGTTTAACAGACATGACCTGCTTTTGACAAAAACCAAACTGTGTTAGATCAAGGGTTGGAGATCACAGATATCCTTATTTATGAGATCCATGATGAATCGTTCCATGACCTTGCAGATAACGCTGGCTAAGCTTATGGGCCTGTAGCTCCCAGGGTCTGTTGCTGTACCCACTTTATGAAGGGGGATGACATTTGCTATTTTCCACTCAGCAGGGACAAAACCAGTACTCAGGCTGTGGTTGAAGAGAGTACCTAATGGAGTTGCTAACTAATGTTTTAGACCATTTAAAATACAACCTGGGATGCCATCCACTCACATAGAGACTTTGCCTTGTCGAGAGAATTAATGACTTGCTCTTTGGAGATGCAAGTTGGGGGAGATGTAGAGGGGAATGCTTTGTGGAATGTCTGGAGAGGACTGGGGGTGACATTTTTGCCAAACCTGTAAGCTAATAGGTTCGCTATTTTCACAGGGTCATTGTGTGTAATGCTATACACAACTAGTTCAACACATGTCTGGGTCCTACCTTTTAGGTTATGGATACAGCTGAAGAATGCCTTATGGTTGTCCTTAGCTATGGTTGCTAAATTGTTTTGAAGTTGCTTTTAGAGGATTTTACAAGTTGTCTTATTTGTTTGTTCAAGCAGAGGAGAGTGTTCTTCCAGTCCTAGAAACTCTCTTTTTTATTCTTGGATAGCAACTTCTTCCACTTGTTGTATAACTTATTAATGCTAGATGCTCACCAGGGAGGCTTGTTTCTTTCTTGACAATTTTGTTTTGATCCTGTCAGGTACAGCTGTGTCAGTACATTTGTATGAGTGTCTGTACAGGGCATTTTTGTATACCTTAGTATAGTTGTCAATGCCATCTGTAGGAACAGGAGCTTGGAAATTATTTATGCCATCCCTTAGGAGGGTATAATTAGTTTTGGTGAAATGTTTTAGCCTGATTTCACCTAAGAGGGGTTCAGGTGTTACAGCTACTTCAAATGTGACTGATTTAACCAGTGAGAGTCCTATATTTGTGATGGTGCAAAGGTCACCCATGTTGATGAGGACCAGGTTGGGAATATTTTAGCCCTTTGTGGGGTTGCATACTATTTTTCCAAGACATTAGTGTTAACAAAGTCCAGGAACCTTTGTGTGAGCATGTTGATACTGTTATATGTTTCCAAGTCAATGAAAGGATAGTTAAAATTGCCCATGACTAGAGTGTTTAGTTGTAACTTGATTGACTCAAGTAGGTCAAAATAAACAGTGTGGGTATCTTGGTTCATTGGAGGGGGGGCTATAGCTAACTATGACTTGAAGGGGGGGTCTTACCCACAGTTAGATGAAATTGGAGTAACTCCATGGAGTTTTCCTGTCTCACCAGTCTAGAGGTGTGTTTATCTTTGATAAAAATAGATACTCATCCTCCTTTGGTTCTCACACATTCATTTTGCAGTCTGAAAGTGTGGAAGGCATTGTAGCCTTGCAAGACTGGGATACTGTATGCAGCCCTGAACCAAGTTTCTGTGATTGTACAGACATCTACATCGTCCAGGGAGAGGAGTGTTTCCAGAGAGTGGAGTTTCTGATTTAAACTCCTAGCATTTATCTATGTAAATAGTATGATTAAGGAGAAAAGTTTAAACGTTGTTCTGTGGTACAAAAAATATACAGTTGGCTTAATAGATGTAAGTTTTTTAAACAAACAACATAAAGTCGAGTTTGAAGTTAATTGGGAACATAATGTATTTTGGAGTTTTGAGGAAGATACATGCTTTGGTATAGCTTTGTTAAAAATATTTCTGTTATAGTTATTGTTGTCATAAGTATAGTGCCAGGTAGATTATGATTGTGAATGTGTGAAAAGATAGTAAGGTCTGGAGAACTGTAACAATATATGCACCTTAAATTTGAAAAAAGAGAGAATTATTATGTAAGAAATTAAAAAAAAAATATGTACAGAACATGGATATAATAATAGTGGGAAAATTAAATTGCAAATTAAGAAAGATTAAAGGGAAAATAAATAGGGATATACAGGTATACAGTCAAATGATATGGAGAAAATTGGCAAGTGTGTTAAAAAGAGAATATACATAAAGTAGGGGAAATTTAAAACAGAAATAGATTGTATGTTGTAGTCTACAGGTTTAAGGGAGAAACATTGTAGAACTATAGATGTTAACTTCTCAGAGCTTTGAGCTAGGCAAGCAAAATATAATAATGATTGAGAATATATTAAGAAGGGTAAAGGTAATACAGTTTTGTTAGGATAAGTAGTTAAAGGAAGTTATTTTCAAAAACATAAACAACTATGGAATGATTATGAGACAATGCTACTGTTTTCTGATACTATTGAGAAGAAATATAAAAGGGAATTCAATAATTTTGAAAATGGTATTGGAAAAAAGGAAAAGTGCAGGAATATAATAAAAAGCATGAGAAACTATTATAACTGACAAAAATGAAATGATTGAATATATATAAATATATATATATATATATATATATATATATATATATATATATATATAAAGCAAACATTAAGAAAGTTTGTTCATTGATATATAATCAAATATATTTACTACAAGGTAGAAGTGAGGAAATGTCTCCTTTTTATGTAACACAAAATAATGTGAGAAGAATGGAATATTTGTCAGATAAGCAAGGAACTGAAAAAAGATAGTAGTATTATTAAAGTAATTGAAGAATACATTATGGAGACTTACAATGATAATAGTGATGCAAGTAAAGTACTTTGGGAACTGGCAAACATTGAAAGAAAAAAGTATTGGAACTAGAAAAAAGGAAATTAAGATGGAAGAATTAGATAAAGATGGAAAAAATAGATAACATTTAAAAAAATATTAAGAAGTTATGTGCACCATGGTCAGATGGCTTAGCATATTATTTTATATATATTAGTATATATATATATATATATATATATATATATATATATATATATATATATAATGGATTATGCTAAAAATGACCTTTTTAAAAGTTTTACATTTTTTACTTAAATGTGGAATAAGAGATGAAAGATTTTGTGAAAAGATATTGGTAGTTATTTATAAAAAGGAAGGAGAAGGGGTAATATAATTGGAGACCAATAACATTAAATAATAAAGATTGCAAGATTTTCATGAATATTATACAGAAAATATTAAGTAATTATTTAAGGAGCTTGATAGAAGAGAATATATATGGATTGGAAAAATAGAATATAAAAGTTTACTGAATTATGGCAAAATAAGTTATTGAATAAATAAATAATAGTTTTGATGTTAGCAAATTAGTTGTATGTGATGTAGAAAAAGTATTTGACAATGATAACATCATAATATATTGGATATTGTGGAACAATATGACTTAGAGAAGGTTTTCTGAATATTTTTAAATTTATTTATAATAACTCCAATATCAAAGCAGTAGTTAATGGATGGTTTAGTAAATAAATAAAAATAGAAATAGGATTAAGACAATTATGTCCATTAAGTAGTTCATTATTTGCTTTATTCATGAATGCAATAATAAGTAAGGCTAAAAGGAAAGTTGGATAAGGCAAAATTTTATTTAGAGAAATATTAAAAATGCTTATATATTCTACAAATGCAGATGATTTAGTAATAATTGCAAAAGGAAAGGGCTAAATAAGAGAAGATATTATGGAGGTAGAATATGAATATTGAATGAAATTGGTAGATGTGAAGATTATTAAAGAAAAATATAAAGGTTGTGGAGACTGCGTTAAAATTTAAGGTAATAAATCTCTTATTTCATTATTAGGAATAATTTTTGGAAAAAAGAATATGAGTTAGAACAATGGTGTAAAATTATAAGTAATGTTAAACAAGTTATAAAAATGTGGAAATTATTTAAATTATCTTTGTCAAGATTATATATCCAATTCATGTTTTTTAGGTAAGTTTGGACACTTAGGTAATGTCTTTAATTTTCCTATTAGATTAGAAAAAGATTTACTACAATCCTTTTTTTTATTTTTATAGGTTTCATGATTAAATCATGTCAGAAGACATGTTGCATAAAATGATTGGGAATAAGGATGTTTAGGATTAAAAACTCCTGTGGTACTTTTGGCATCTTTACATACATACATACTTGATTTTGTATAACAAATATAGAGAACAGAATGACTGTATTTGTAATATTTTGAGTTTAAAATACAAAAAAATTATGGATAAGGAAAAAAGAATAAGGCAGATATAAAAGAAGAATAAAAATGTATTAGGAATTTATAAAAAGAGTGAGTGTGAAGTGGGGTCATAACTTTAAAATCAGAAATATATGGTAAAAAGACAATATGGAAAATGCTTGCAAAAATAAAAAAAAAGATTTTGTATGGGGGTTACTTATTCAAAACAATTCTGTAAAGCAGAATTGAAATATGATATTGAAGATAAAATTCAACTTTGTTTTACAGATTACACAGAAAAAGTTTGGAATACGCGTAAAAAAGAAAGGCTCATCCAGACTCTGCTGCACTTTGCTATGAAGGTAAGGTTAGTTTGCTTTTATTTTTTTGTATTTTGTATATTTTAAATACTGTAGTTTGTTTTCTTTACCTTGTGTTTTACCTGCATTCTGCTTTAACAGCATATTAAAACTTCAAAAGAGACCACAGCTCTCTCCCTTCTGAGTCAGGCAGAAATTAGAACTGATCAATTAAGGACTCATTCGTAAGATAGAAGAAGTCACTTAAGGTTAATCATTTGTTAACTAAGGGGTGGAGCTAGGAACTAAACCTTCAATTTAAGGGGTAAAATAAAACATTTCTGAGCTTTACCAGAAAGGCTCATCCAGACTCTGCTACACTTTGCAGTGAAGGAAAGGTTAGTTTGCTTTTATTTTTTGTATTTTTTATATTTTAAATACTGTAGTTTGTTTTCTTTACCTTGTGTTTTACCTGCATTCTGCTTTAACAGCATATTAAAACTTCAAAAGTTACCACAGCTCTCTCTCTCTCTTCTGAGTCAGGCAGAAATTAGAACTGATCAATTAAGGATTCATTCATAAGATAGAAGAGGTCACTTAAGGTTAATCATTTGTTAACTGAGGGGTGGAACTCGGAACTAAACCTTCTATTTAAGGGGTAAAATAAAACATTTCTGAGCTTTACCAGAAAGGCTCATCCAGACTCTGCTACACTTTGCTGCGAAGGAAAGGTTAGTTTGCTTTTATTTTTTGTATTTTGTATATTGTAAATACTGTAGTTTGTTTTCTTTACCTTGTGTTTTACCTGCATTCTGCTTTAACAGCATATTAAAACTTCAAAAGAGACCACAGCTCTCTCTCTCTTCTGAGTCAGGAAGAAATTAGAACTGATCAATTAAGGACTCATTCATAAGATAGAAGAGGTCACTTAAGGTTAATCATTTGTTAACTGAGGGGTAGAGCTAGGAACTAAACCTTCTATTTAAGGGGTAAAATAAAACATTTCTGAGCTTTTCCAGAAAACCTCATCCAGACTCTGCTACACTTTTCTGTGAAGGAAAGGTTAGTTAGCTTTTATTTTTTGTATTTTGTATATTTTAAATACTGTAGTTTGTTTTCTTTACCTTGTGTTTTACCTGCATTCTGCTTTAACGGCATATTAAAACTTCACAAGAGACCACAGCTCTCTCTCTCTCTTCAGAGTCAGGAAGAAATTAGAACTGATCAATTAAGGACTCAATCATAAGACACAAGAGGTCACTTAAGGTTAATCATTTGTTAACTGAGGGGTGGAGCTAGGAACTAAACCTTCTATTTAAGGGGTAAAATAAAACATTTCTGAGCTTTACCAGAAAGGCTCATCCAGACTCTGCTACACTTTGCTGTGAAGGAAAGGTTAGTTTGCTTTTATTTTTTGTATTTTGTATATTTTAAATACTGTAGTTTGTTTCCTTTATCTTGGGATTTACCTGCATTCTGCTTTAACAGCATATTAAAACTTCAAAACAGACCACAGCTCTCTCTCAAAAATTAGAACTGATCAATTAAGGACTCATTCATAAGTTAGAAGAGGTCATTTAAGGTTAATCATTTGTTAACTGAGGGGAGGAGCTAGGAACTAAACCTTCTATTTAAGGGGTAAAATAAAACATTTCTGAGCTTTACCAGAAAGGCTCATCCAGACTCTGCTACACTTTGCTGTGAATGAAAGGTTAGTTTGCTTTTATTTTTTGTATTTTGTATATTTTAAATACTGTAGTTTGTTTTCTTTACCTTGTGTTTTTCCTGCATTCTGCTTTAACAGCATATTAAAACTTCAAAAGAGACGACAGCTCTCTATCTCTCTCTTCTGAGTCAGGCAGAAATTAGAACTGATCAATTAAAGACTCATTCATAAGATAGAAGAGGCCACTTAAGGTTAATCATTTGTTAAATGAGGGGTGGAGCTAGGAGCTAAACCTTCTATTTAAGGGGGAAAATAAAACTTTTCTGAGCTTTACCAGAAAGGCTCATCTAGACTCTGCTACACTTTGCTGTGAAGGAAAGGTTAGTTTGCTTTTATTTTTAGTATTATGTATATTTTAAATACTGTAGTTTGTTTTCTTTACCTTGTGTTTTACCTGCATTCTGCTTTAACAGCATACTAAAACTTCAAAAGAGACCACAGCTATCTCTCTCTTCTGAGTCAGGCAGAAATTAGAACTGATCAATTAAGGACTCATTCATAAGATAGAAGAGGTCACTTAAGGTTAATCATTTGTTAACTGAGGGGTGGAGCTAGGAAATAAACCTTCTATTTAAGGGGTAAAATAAAACATTTCTGAGCTTTACCAGAAAGGCTCAACCAGACTCTGCTACACTTTGCTGTGAAGGAAAGGTTAGTTTGCTTTTATTTTTTGTATTTTGTATATTTTAAATACTGTATTTTTTTTTCTTTACCTTGTGTTTTACCTGCATTCTGCTTTAACAGCATATTAAAACTTCAAAAGAGACCACAGCTCTCTCTCTTCTGTGTCAGGCAGAAATTAGAACTGATCAATGATGGACTCATTCATAAGATAGAAGAAGTCACTTAAGGTTAATCATTTGTTAACTGAGGGGTGGAGCTAGGAACTAAACCTTCAATTTAAGGGGTAAAATAAAACATTTCTGAGCTTTACCAGAAAGGCTCATCCAGACTCTGCTACACTTTGCTGTGAAGGAAAGGTTATTTTGATTTTAATTTTTGTATTTTGTATATTGTAAATACTGTAGTTTGTTTTTTTTTACCTTGTGTTTTACCTGCATTCTGCTTTAACAGCATATTAAAACTTCAAAAGAGACCACAGCTCTCTCTCTCTTCTGAGTCAGGCAGAAGTTAGAACTGATCAATTAAAGACTCATTCATAAGATAGAAGAGGTCACTTAAGGTTAATCATTTGTTAACTGAGGGGTGGAGCTAGGAACTAAACCTTCTATTTAAGGGGTAAAATAAAACATTTCTGAGCTTTACCAGAAAGTCTCATCTGGACTCTGCTACACTTTGCTGTGAAGGAAAGGTTAGTTTGCTTTTATTTTTTGTATTTTGTATATTTTAAATACTGTAGTTTGTTTTCTTTACCTTGTGTTTTACCTGCATTCTGCTTTAACAGCATATTAAAACTTCAAAAGAGACCACAGCTCTCTCTCTCTTCTGATTCAGGCAGAAATTAGAACTGATCAATTAAGGACTCATTCATAAGATAGAAGAGGTCACTTAAGGTTAATCATTTGTTAACTGAGGGGTGGAGCTAGGAACTAAACCTTCTATTTAAGGGGTAAAATAAAACATTTCTGAGCTTTTCCAGAAAGGCTCATCCAGACTCTGCTACACTTTGCTGTGAAGGAAAGGTTAGTTTGCTTTTATTTTTTTGTATTTTGTATATTTTAAATACTGTAGTTTGTTTTCTTTACATTGTGTTTTACCTGCATTCTGCTTTAACAGCATATTAAAACTTCAAAAGAGACCACGGCTCTCTCTCTCTTCTGAGTCAGGCAGAAATTAGAACTGATCAAATAAGGACTCATTCATAAGATAGAAGAGGTCACTTAAGGTTAATCATTTGTTAACTGAGGGGTGGAGCTAGGAACTAAACCTTCTATTTAATGTGTAAAATAAAACATTTCTGAACTTTACCAGAAAGGCTCATCCAGACTCTGCTACACTTTGCTGTGAAGGAAAGGTTAGTTAACTTTTATTTTTTGTATTTTGTATATTTTAAATACTGTAGTTTGTTTTCTTTACCTTGTGTTTTACCTGCATTCTGCTTTATCAGCATATTAAAACTTCAAAAGAGACCACAGCTCTCTCTCTCCTCAGAGTCAGGAAGAAATTAGAACTGATCAATTAAGGACTCATTCATAAGACACAAGAGGTCACTTAAGGTTAATCATTTGTTAACTGAGGGGTGGAGCTAGGAACTAAACCTTCTATTTAAGGGGTAAAATAAAACATTTCTGAGCTTTACCAGAAAGGCTCATCCAGACTCTGCTACACTTTGCTGTAAAGGAAAGGTTAGTTTGCTTTTATTTTTTGTATTGTGTATATTTTAAAAACTGTAGTTTGTTTTTTTTTACCTTGTGTTTTACCTGCATTCTGTTTTAACAGCATATTAATACTTCAAAAGAGACCACAGCTCTCTCTCTCTCTTCTGAGTCAGGCAGAAATTAGAACTGATCAATTAAAGACTCATTCATAAGATAGAAGAGGTCACTTAAGGTTAATCATTTGTTAAATGAGGGGTGGAGCTAGGAACTAAACCTTCTATTTAAGGGGTAAAATAAAACATTTCTGAGCTTTACCAGAAAGGCTCATCCAGACTCTGCTACACTTTGCTGTGAAGGAAAGGTTAGTTTGCTTTTATTTTTTGTATTTTGTATATTTTAAATACTGTAGTTTGTTTTCTTTACCTTGTGTTTTACCTGCATTCTGCTTTAACAGCATATTAAACCTTCAAAAGAGACCACAGCTCTCTCTCTCTTCTGAGTCAGGCAGAAATTAGAACTGATCAATTAAGGACTCATTCATAAGATAGAAGAGGTCACTTAAGGTTAATCATTTGTTAACTGAGGGGTGGAGCTCGGAACTAAACCTTCTATTTAAGGGGTAAAATAAAACATTTCTGAGCTTTACCAGAAAGGCTCATCCAGACTCTGCTACACTTTGCTGTGAAGGAAAGGTTAGTTTGCTTTTATTTTTTGTATTTTGTATATTTTAAATACTGTAGTTTGTTTTCTTTACCTTGTGTTTTACCTGCATTCTGCTTTAACAGCATATTAAAACTTCAAAAGAGACCACAGCTCTCTCTCTTCTGTGTCAGGCAGAAATTAGAACTGATCAATGATGGACTCATTCATAAGATAGAAGAAGTCACTTAAGGTTAATCATTTGTTAACTGAGGGGTGGCGCTAGGAACTAAACCTTAAATTTAAGGGGTAAAATAAAACATTTCTGAGCTTTACCAGAAAGGCTCATCCAGACTCTGCTACACTTTGCTGTGAAGGAAAGGTTAGTTTGATTTTATTTTTTGTATTTTTTATACTTTAAATACTGTAGTTTGTTTTCTTTACCTTGTGTTTTACCTGCATTCTGCTTTAACAGCATATTAAATCTTCAAAAGAGACCACAGCTCTCTCTCTTCTGAGTCAGGCAGAAATTAGAACTGATCAATTAAAGACTCATTCATAAGATAGAAGAGGTCACTTAAGGTTAATCATTTGTTAACTGATGGGTGGAGCTAGGAACTAAACCTTCTATTTAAGGGTAAAATAAAACATTTCTGAGCTTTACCAGAAAGTCTCATCTAGACTCTGCTACACTTTGCTGTGAAGGAAAGGTTAGTTTGTTTTTATTTTTTGTATTTTGTATATTTTAAATACTGTAGTTTGTTTTCTTTACCTTGTGTTTTACCTGCATTCTGCTTTAACAGCATATTAAAACTTCAAAAGAGACCACAGCTCTCTCTCTCTTCTGAGTCAGGCAGAAATTAGAACTGATCAATTAAGGACTCATTCATAAGATAGAAGAGGTCACTTAAGGTTAATCATTTGTTAACTGAGGGGTGGAGCTAGGAACTAAACCTTCTATTTAAGGGGTAAAATAAAACATTTCTGAGCTTTACCAGAAAGGCTCATCCAGACACTGCTACACTTTGCTGTGAAGGAAAGGTTAGTTTGCTTTTATTTTTTGTATTTTGTATATTTTAAATACTGTAGTTTGTTTTCTTTACCTTGTGTTTTACCTGCATTCTGCTTTAACAGCATATTAAAACTTCAAAAGAGACCACAGCTCTCTCTCTTCTGAGTCAGGCAGAAACGAGAACTGACCGATTAAGGACTCATTCATAAGATAGAAGAGGTCACTTAAGGTTAATCATTTGTTAACTGAGGGGTGCAGGTAGGAACTAAACCTTCTATTTAAGGGGTAAAATAAAACATTTCTGAGCTTTACCAGAAAGGCTCATCCAGACTCTGCTACACTTTGCTGTGAAGGAAAGGTTAGTTTGCTTTTATTTTTTGTATTTTGTATATTTTAAAAACTGTAGTTTGTTTTCTTTACCTTGTGTTTTACCTGCATTCTGCTTTAACAGCATATTAAAACTTCAAAAGAGACCACAGCTCTCTCTCTCTCTTCTGAGTCAGGCAGAATTTTTTTCCCGCCCTCCCACTCAGTCATATTTGTCTTCCTAAATACCACTGTCTTTCTAGTTGCCTGCTCTTATGTTAATCTGACCATATATCTCATTTCCTCTCTACTTTCAGTGGCTTGTGTGAGTAATTACTAAATCAAAAACCCCTCCCCTTCAATTATTTAAATTTATTGGCCATCCTACTATATTCCATAGTACCAGAATATAAAAGTGACCACCCCTATCAACCCATCTTGCTGTTTTAAAAATAGTAACTCTCCACTAAACCTTAACTTTTTAAACAGGTAAAACTTAAGTTACCTACTTTCATGTCTACCTTCTCTAGTGCACACTGCAGTGTCCATTTTTTTCATCTTACTTTTAAGCATCCCTTTGACTAGCACTTTCTCTAATACCTGCTGGAAAGCACTAGGAAGCCTTAAACTGATACAAGCACTCAACTCTCCTTGTTAATAAGGAGAAATTAATAGTAGGCACTAAACAGCCTATAATTGCAAAGTACCTTGCTAAGGTAAGGGAAAACAGCTGCTGTACTTTACAAAAAAAAAAAAAAAAGCATCAAACTAGGCATGTCCAAGGGTCAGCTTCCGGTGATTTCTCCTGTCCACCTGGTGAATCTGGGCATACTGGGGCAATGCAGCAATTGCCTCATGTACACAGACAACCCTCTCCTCCTTACCACCCAACACAACAACCTGTGAGAGATGCACTTACATTGCCAAAATGGAAGCAAAGCTCTCTCCACCCAAGATTGTGCTAGTCTGTCAAGAGGAGCAGGTTAACACCCACACTACACCTCAAGCAACACATAGCCCTTCTAAACCCACACCACCAACACCCACATATAGCAACACTAAATACACATATGCAGAGGCCCTTAACTGTAACCTGCCCAAGCAGCAAGGACCTCTGAAGCTAAAACGCAAACAAACACCAGTCACAACCAAAGTGTCACATAGTTCAAAACACCTGTGTGCCACTCAGCAACAGCCCCTAAGGCAAGACAATGTACCTAACACTTTAGTCATAGGTCAGTCTATAGTCCGGCACACTGACGTCCCTCTCAGCAGGTTGAACAAGGAGAAAATTGTAGTCAGCTGCCTGTCGTGTGCCAGGATCTGCCACATAATGCATGCACTCAAGTTACTCCACAGCAAGTACAAATATGACTCTGTCATTGTCCATGTTGAAGTGAATGACTTGAGATGTACCTCCCTGGACTACATGAAAAGAGACATGGAAGAGCTCTCGGATCATGTGGCTCAGGCAGGTATGACCCTAGCCCTGAGTAGCATCCTGCCTTCGCCCAGAATGATACCACAATATAAGGACAAAATGATTGACTTCAACAATTGGCTAAGCTTCTGGTGTCATTCAAAGGGGATCCAGTATCTGTCTGCCTGGTACGACATGATTGACAGACCACAATGCTTTGCCAGAGATGGTCTGCACCTGTCGCCTCTGGCATTCAGGTTACTGGCTAAGGCTCTTGCCACCCCTATAGTGCCATTTTTAGGCAAAGTTCAAAGAACAAAACCACCACCGTAACAGGTACAAGCATGCAAAATCTGAAGGTAATGCTACTCAGTGCTAGAAGTCTAAAC
Source organism: Protopterus annectens (assembly GCF_019279795.1). Taxonomy (NCBI): domain Eukaryota; kingdom Metazoa; phylum Chordata; order Ceratodontiformes; family Protopteridae; genus Protopterus; species Protopterus annectens. The sequence continues at coordinate 553,097,813 of NC_056730.1, read as the reverse complement.
CTCAAAATGCAATCTCTTGAGGCACTCCTAAAAATGGAGAACATCGATATCTGTGCAGTAACTTAGACCTGGTTCAAGGCTCCAGAAAGCACCCCTGCAATACCAGGCTACAACTCTTACCACACTTTTCGGCCACCAAAGCAGGACCAAAACACTAAAGGTGGAGGAGTGTCAATATTCACCAAGGATATTCACATCACCAGGCTAGTTGCCCAACATAATGCATCTGAAATTCTCCAGGTGCAACTAACACTAGGTAAGACTGCAATCCAAATTGTAGCTTGCTACAGATCCCCCACCATACCCCAAGATTCTCACTACACCTTTCTAAACATACTGGAAAATATTAAGATAGAACCAAACACCCTAATACTGGGTTATCTTAACTACCCTGCCATTAACTGGGAAAGCTACTCATGTACCAACACCTTTGCCCAACGGTTCTTGGAATTCATAAATTCCAACACCCTGGATCAACTAATCCATAGTCCCACCAGGGGCTCTAATATCCTAGACCTGGTCATTACCAACATGGGAAATCGATGCTCCACACCTATGGTCACCCCCTCGTTAGTCACGTCTGATCATAAGCTAATCACCCTTAACATCCACATCCCACCCCCACCTCCCAGTAAGGAAACCTCCATAAAAAACTTCTCCAAAGCCAACTTCATGCTACTCAAGTCAGAAGTGACAAACTTCATGACACCCATGCAGATGGGAGCTGACAGTTCAACTGCTGAATCCTACACTAAGGCACTGTACGAGCACATCCACTCATGCATAAATCATGCCATCACAAATAGAACCAAGATGCTTTCATCCAAAAAAAAGAAGCCAATCTGGTGGTCCCCTGCCATAAACAAACTTTACAACAAAAGGAAGAAACTGTTGCAGAAAGGAGGAAAACCCCAGGATGCAAAAAACTTCCTTACCAGCCTCAGTAAGAAACTGAGATCCCTCATAAAATCCTCCAAAGTTAGTTACGAAAATAACATTGCCAAAGATTCCAAAGACAGCAACAAGGCATTCTATAACTATGTCAAGAATCTAAATGGCAATGCTCAGATCTGCTCTGAGCTAAAACAGGATGGCATTAAATATACTGATCCCAAGGATATTGCCAATATCCTGGCAGATCGATTCAGTGCGAACTTCACCCCCCTCTCACCCTCTAAATGGCCCATCTCAATACCGGAAGATTGCCAAATTCCAGTAATAACGGCCACACAGGTAAAAAACGCACTCTCCAAAGCTAAGAATACAGCATCCATGGGACCAGATGACATCCTGGGCTGTGTACTACATGAACTACAATATGAACTGGCACCTCACCTAAGTGTCATGTTTAATCATAGCCTCACCTCAGGTTTCGTGCCCACTGAGTGGTGCACAGCTACAGTTATCCCACTCCACAAGGGGGGATCCACCTTGAATCCCGGAAACTACCATCCCATCAGTCTGACAAGCCTTATCTGCAAGGCTATGGAGTGTATTTTCATGGAATTTATAAACAAAGACATTGGCGAGCTTCAAACACTGGACCCCACCCAGTTTGGGTTCGTGAAGGGCCAATCTTGTCTCCTGAACTTGATTGACTTCGAATCAGTCTCCAGAGCCATGGACAAGGGTAAGGTGGTCCACACAGCCTATTTAGACCTTGCCAAGGCCTTTGACACCATCCCCCACTCTGTAATCATAGATAAACTTACTAAGCTGGGCATTAATCCCTATGTCACCCAATGGGTTGCTAACTGGCTTACTTATAGAACCCACACTGTAAAAGTAGCCAACTCCAAATCCAGCTCCCGACAAGTGACAAGTGGAGTACCTCAGGGTTCAGTCCTGGGACCGCTCTTGTTTGGCATCTACTTCTCTGAAGTACAGGCCAACACTAAGGGACTCTGGATAACAAAGTTTGCAGATGACTGCAAACTGCGAGCCATTATTGAATCCCCAAATGATGTGGATACTCTACAAAAGGGCCTTACAGAAACAGATGCTTGGTGCCAGAGCCATGGGCTCAAGCTCAATGCCAAGAAATGTATAGTTATCCCCTTTGGGGAAAAAAACATGTATCCGTGAATTACCATATAGGTGGCAGTACACTAAACACCGAAAGTTTGATAAGAGACTTAGGGACACAGGTGGACAGTGGTCTCACCTTCGATAACCACATCACCACAACAGTCAGGAAATCCTTCTATGTGGCACACCTCATCACTACGGGCTTTTTATCCAGAAAAAAGGAGGTCATTGTCCCACTGTACTCATCCCTCATTAGACCCATTATAGAATACAATGCCCCATTTGGTATGTACCTCTCAAGACATCTGCAACAAGTGGAAAGTCCACAGAAATACCTCACTAAAAGAATCACAGGCCTAAAGCAGATGCCCTATGCTGACCACCTTAAAAAACTCCAGCTATACTCTGTTGCATATCGTCTACTCAGAGGTGATCTTTGTTTAACATACAAGGCCATGTCAAACCCAGAGCTGTTGGACATGCTACACTTAAAGAAATCCCAATCCCTCAGAGCCACATGCTCCAGGGATCTAAACCTTGTCTTCAATAAACAAAACATGCTGGAGGAATAGGTTCCTGACCCAGAGACTCCCCAGACTCTGGAATAGATTGCCCATACATGTCAAGCAGAGTGCCTCTTTTGTCCTCTTCAAGAGGAACCTTGACGATTGGATGGGAGAAAGGAAATTCACCCATGGGATCACGTCAGTCACCCTGCTAGACAGGGGTCCAGGGAAGTAAATAGTGTGGGAAGAAATAGCCAGGGAATTGTTATGGCTAGGCTTGTATAGGCCCTAGGGCTGATAGCCTAGTACCAACCTATGAACCTATGGTAAAATAAGTTTATCTGAATTAAATATGGACATGATTATGTATGTTCTTTACAAAGGGTATAATATAAGTGATTCCAATAAGTTAAATAAATATCTTATTAGTGTTTTATGGATTTTGTGGAATATGAGATGTCATGAATCGTTATATAATAAAATATTGGATGCTTCAATAATAATTAAGAAAATAAGCAAGTGGCTATGGAACAAAGGATGGGCTGGATAACTATTATGAGAATTTTTTAGGTACTAGATCAAATTTATCTAAATCTGTTTAAAATTTCGGTTAATAGATGAATTTATTGTCATAATGTTAATGAAAATTATGTATATAAAGATAGCTCCTACTTTTTTTAATAGGTGTCGTGGGACCTCCTGAGCTACCAGCCTCATTGTAACATCTCATCTGAAAGATGACACTTAAGAGTGCAAGACCCCCTTTATGCTGCACTGCAGTATCAGTAACCAATTGAATGGGGTGAGTACACACAGCTTTCTGCACAGCTCATATCCCATGTTTGAAATACTGCCACTGACCCTGATCTTGAGCCTCTGTCTCCTAATTATTTTTTTTGCTGTCCAGAATTCTTGCATGAAAAGGTTGAGAGGTATAATATTACATTTTGGCCAAGACTAAGAAACAGTCCTATTTACAAACAGTAAGGTTTTGGCAAAAATTAACTTTTTATATGGTTGTGGAAACTAGCAATTCAGAGATGCATTAGACATAATGAGGAAGGTCATCATTATCAGATAATTTGCATGCCTTTGAATCACTCAGTGATTATCACAGTACTAACCAGCACTTTGGTCCATTAATCACCACCAGTAACCCTTGGGCCTCATTGGCATAGACACTTCCTTTTATTCTTTCCCCAGGACACACACACACACACACACACACACACACACACACACACACACACACACACACACACACACACACACAAATGTCCGCACACACACACACACACACACACACACACACACACACACACACACACACACACACACACACACACGCACACATGCACATGAGCACATGCGCACACACACACACACACACCTGAAACTACTGAGACCACACATATCTCTGCAAAGACTCACAGCTGCAGAGCTGGATCTTGGTCAAATGGGGCCCTAGGCAGGGTAATGAATCTGGCCCCCCAACCGACACAGTATCCCACATCCCCCCACAGCCATTACAGTGTCCCATTACTTGGCTATTTCTCCCCCAGTTACTATAAATACTGTTCAAACCAGCCAGTGCATGTAATATTTTCTTCTTTACTTCTACACTAATTACAGATACTTGAATTTAATTTAAAACTTATTTCAAATTTTATACCACAAACACTGATAGACATTTGCTAAACAAAACAATACAGTCTCATGATGAAAACAGACTTAACATTAACAACAAATTTCACTGCCCTTGAAACCCACATTCATTGAAACAATATTGAAACCCACATTCAAAGAAAATGTATCTGGCTAGTGGCAGATAAAGTTTACCCTTGGACTATTTTCAAACCATAGGCCCTTGCACACATTTTTAGCACCATGCAGACATGCATATGTTATTTGATTCACCTTCCTGATTTTAACTATATTCCATGAATAATGCAGCACCACTTGTTAGAGTCTGCTTTAAATCTGTAGTTTTGAACATTTTTCCAGTAAGTAATGAAACAAAATGTCTGACCCAGTAATTACAAAACTACCTATTTCAGAACTATTCCCTCACTCCTCTATGCTCCCCAGTTTTACCAAAGTTCATGCATCCTTGAGTAAGAAGCTACAATCTTGCTATTATAAAATTGCCAAATTTGCTTCTGGACTGCAAAACCTCACTCACCACTGTCACGCCATTAAAGAATTAAAATGGTTGGAATTCCCACATTACCTCCAATACACTCTACTAACTCTTGATCATAAATTAATATACAATCCAATTAACTACCCATCACTACATTTGATGTTGCAATCCTACATCCCAACCCAAAATCTTCATTCTACTAATAAACAGCTTCTTACCATATATAAACCCAATAAGAGAGCTAGACAAAGCTTATACTCTTACTCCATAGCAAAGCTATGGAATGCCCTACCCCCTCCATAACACAAATTGAGTCTATGAAAACCTTCAAAGTCACCCTAAAAAAATCACTTTCTTAATAATCACATCTGTCCGTGTGATACCACCATAAACCAACACCAATGGGTTTATTGACTAAATACCCTTTTTAGATCAACTGCAATACTAGAAAAACAACTGTAGTTCTGTGACTTTCTCTTAAAAAAGTATACTAATCAATATTTGATCCTTAAGAAACTTCCACAAGGCAACAATATAATCTCCTTCATATTGTACAGAATATTTTTTGTCACACTATTTTATATTGAATGTCCTCAGCAAGTTATCCATTTATATACTGTGCAAGTTCTACTGTCCCTTATTTTCACTGCATAATGACATTGTACTCTGCACATTTCTATCAGTAAGAAATGCTATTTAAATTTGCATGGTTTCTTATTACTGTAAATCTTATCCTGATGTCTAATAATTTTTGTTAAGTTGTTTGCTGTAGTAATTTTTAATTTGTTACTGGAGCTTTTCTCCACAAACTTCCACTGAAAATGGGTTATTCTGACCCCGTGGGCTTTCCCGGTCAAAAATGTCAATAAATAAATAAATACATTTCACCTATAAAAGGCCACTCAATATCAGTCAATATGCACAAACTCTACAGAAGTAAAAGTCATATGAATAATTTTACATTAAAGAGATCTGTAACTAATGAAAAGGTTTTTGCTAGCAAACAACTTTATATTTCAGTTTGTTTCATCTAAAATTAAGTGCCTGCTGCTCTTGAAGAATAAATTGCCTAGATTACTTAAAAAATGGTAAACTGGCAATATTGCAATAGGGAATAGATGACAATCCAACAACAGGTTCATAGTTACTAGGCATCTCATCCAAAGGAGGACACACACACCTGTGGTGTTCCACCTGGCATTTCATGCACCTCCTGCTTCTCTCTTCCACATCTGATGAAGTAAACCAAATAAAAACTTATAGGCTTAGATTTCCGGAACATTAATGTATACTGGGATTTCTATGTGCTGTGGTTTTGTGCAATAAATCATGTTTTTAAAAGTGCTTGTTTCCTGCTTCCTTGGGCACATTGGACTTTTGTTTCGAGGACACACACACACACACACAAACAGACATACACACACACACACACACACACACACACACACACACACACACACACACACACACACACACACACACACACACACACACACACACACACACACACACACACACACATGCACACTGCTTTGGCATCCATAGCCCCTCCCCAAAAAGTACAACACAGTAATTCATCTACATGGTGTAGGAGCATAACCCATAGCCTTCTGAAGTATACTACCTGTTTTGCTCCTAAGACTGCTTTCAAATTATATAGCACAAACAGTGATGATCATGTGCTAAACAAAACAGTTACACGTTGAAAACACACAATTCCCTGAAGCTCACAATTTCTTGAAAATGCAATGAAAGTCAATCCCTAGACAATTTATTTATTTTATTTAACATTTGTTTGCTGGGAAAGTTTGACTGGGGCAGAGCCCATTTTCAGCAGAGGCCTGGAGAGAAATGCTCCAGACACATGTCTTTGGAATATGGGAGGAAAACAGAGGACCTGGAGGAAACCCACATGAATGCAAAGCACTCCAGCCAACGATCAAACTGGAGAACCTCTTGCTGTGAGGCGACGATGCTAACTGCCGCACCACTGATCCACCCATGCACTTAAGATCACAATTCCTTGAAAATACACTGAAGCTCACAATTCCTCAAAAATGCATTGAAAGTTAGTCCCTTAAAATGTACTTTGAGTGCTCTGGTAGTTGGTGTAGAAGATTCAGGATCTTGTTCCCTGTGACTAAGGTACAGGGTTAGAGCCTGAGCAAACTAACTAACTTGCCATCTCTGAAGAAGGCATTACACATGCACACACATCAGTTGTTTTCATCTTAAGTAGCAGATAGAAAGATTCAGTTGTTTGCACAGACAGGAATGTTTCTTATATTTAAAATCACATGTGGATGCAGAAAAGATGTGTTGCAAAGGGCAGTTATCCTCTCAAAGAACAAATGCTCTTAAAAAAGAAATGTAGTTATTGTTTTTCAATTAAGAACTAAATGTTGTGGTAGTCCCCACCCCCAACCAGTAGGCCTCCTCCCAGCCAGTGGGCCATAGATGACTGCCTAGACTGCCTAGTGTTGGATCCAGCTCTGCACACATGCGGCCACACATGCACAAATGCACCTACCAACAATACTTGTCCACTAAAATCCCTACCTCTTATCTGTAATGTGATCTTGTCCTTTGACTTTATTAGTAGTGTAGTAGTGTTGAAAAAAGTAATTGCTTTCAATTGGAAAAGAAAAAAAATGGTTTCACTAGTTTTGTTAACTTAGCTAGTATGGTCTATTCTAGAGAAATAGCAATATCCTCTCTAAGATAAAAAATGAAAGAATGTTAATGAAAATTGGGCAAAGTTCAAACAGTTACATGAAAAGTTTTAAAATATTATCTATGATTATTTCTGGACAATATTGGAATGTTTTAGCAAATGTAAAGTAATTTACTATTTATATTGTATATTAGTGTAAATAGTTCTGTATTTGTGTTTTGATTGTTGAATTGACTTTTTCTTTTTGAAAATAAAATGTTTGGGGAGAGAAAGCAAGCTGTGGGCCATATTAATCAACTTGGCTGTCAATAATGACTTATGCAGAGCACATGATTATTATATGTCTCTACTTGGAATGCCTCATTAGCATTTGCAGTAAGTCAAAGAGATAGACCACCATTCTGGTTAACCTCTTTGCATAAACACACTGTGGTCAAATTGCCTTTGTATCATAACTGCCTACTGCCAGTGGTAATTATAGATTCTGAATCACAGGTATTCTACATTATAGCAATAACCATAAAGCCTGTGTGTATAATTTTTAATTCGTCACCAGTCGCCCCCCCTACCAAAAAAACAAAGTGGGTAATGGGTAAATTTAGCCCCACCCACAGAAGTGGTATTTTATGATATATTTTGACATTATTTAAGAAGAAAAAACTACTATGGCATAGTATAATAAATAATGGCATAGCATAATGCCTGTGTACCGCCCTTCCGGCATTTGGCAGTTCTGATAACTGCGCGCACCGCTAGACTTGCAAGCGTTGCAGGCAAAAGGTGAAGCAACGGAAGAAGCTCGATTGTTTTTTTTTTGATTTTTTTTTATCAGCTTGACATTTTTTTAACATAACACATTTAGAATAAGCATTTTGAGTTTGTCCGCTGTCTTTTTCCGTTAAACCTCTTAACACTAACAAAATAAAACAGAAATCTTTAACAACTCCATCCGGCGAACGGACCTTTTCATTAGTATAACTTCATCTACATAACGCACGCTGGCAACAATCAGCTGCACGCCGGGGTCATGGTATAATATATATTTTATACTCACATCCACACAATATTTCAAAACAAAGTTAATCACAAGCTTCTTCTGATTATAATGAGAATTTTTTTTCATAAGACATTGTGTTATATAGCTGTCATTTTTTCCTCCTATTATTGACAATTATTTTTATTATTAGATTCCCCAATCTTTTGTTAAATCTTTCTGGAGTGCATTACAGATTTAAGCTTTAAAACTGAATAATATCAGCCATTGCCTCTTGGTCCAGATACAAATAATTTGAACAGTTTAAAATTTCCATCTTTATGAATTTTTGCTAATTCATGCTAATTGCCAACCTGTTTTGGGCATTTATTGCAGATGGTGAGAAATTCTCTGAATCCCTGTGAAGGTGTATATATATATATATATATATATATATATATATATATATATATATATATATATATATATATATATTTGGCAGACCATTTTGAAGATTTCAGCATCGAAAGTGAAGTATTTATGTTACCCAGTTTGTAATCATCAGCATATTTGGTTATCCTTACTCCATTTCCTACGTTTTGTAATAATAATTTATGTACTTCCCCCTCCTCCAGGTCTCGTGATACCACAGTTACTGGCATTGCAGATGAGGTCATTACTCCTACATGAGTTGTGTATATTTTGTAAACCCTCTTGAAAAACTTCAAGCATCCTTTATTCAGGTAATAATATCATCCAATTTGCAGTCATCAGCATGTTTATTTGTTTGTTTGTTTATTGGATGTTGGAGGAATTGTAACATTAAAGTAAATCTTCACTTTTGCCTTATACACATAGAAAGATTAAAACAATGCCATGGAGTATTAGGTCCTGTCTAGTTAATAGGAAAAAACCAATAACACAAAATGAATAAACAACAGGATTCCAAAAGTGGAAAGAAGCCATGCACAAAGTGAAATGGTTATTATGTTTAGGGGGGAAGAGATAATTAGCAAGGATAAAACACTGGTATGTTTATGTGGAGAATTGGTTGTACTGGGTAAAATATTTAAAGCCTGCTGCCCATCCTTACTAATGCATGCTAACTCTAAACTTAATATAAACCTTACACCGTACCTAAGAAAAATCCTTTCCATAACACTGCCACTTTGTACCTTTATATAGTAGTATGTCTGAATTTAGATGTAGTGTTTTGATTAATCAGTCATAAAGGGAACTATTGTTTTCTTTTTTAATTGTTGTTTTCTCTTTAATGTTTTTTTTTTTTCAGTAAGCTGATTTTCAAAATGCCATGATTGATCACATGTATTTTGATGCTTGTGCATTTCAATAAATCAGCACGTACTCGTCTCTCTCTCTCTCTCTCTATATATATATATATATATATATATATATATATATGTATATCTGCACTGAAACACACAAACATTGACGTTCACAATGTTGACCACAAAAGGTTGTTTTTTTCAAATGTTTGCTACTACACATGTGCCAAGCAAAAATTTAAATGCATGCAAAGCACAAGTTTAAAAATTAGCATAAAATATTGATTTTTAAAGTAGGGAAAGCCACCCCCCACACCACCACCGCCTACTCTGCTAATTTTATATATATATATATATATATATATATATATATATATATATATATATACATACTAACTCTCCGATCACATGATGTCAGGGAAAGGACATAATTCCCAACCCCAAGAATTGTGCAGTCTTGCACACCTGTTAACCATCTGTGTAGTTCACTAAATTTTGTCAACTAAACAGATGCTGATGAAAGGGGGATTCGATGAAAGCCAGCAAAATTTCTGGTGTATGCCTTAACTCCAACTCTAAAGCTTCTACACAGTTCCCAACTTGAGTTCTCTCTCTCTTACCTTAAACCTCCATTCTCGCTCCCTAAATCTGAAACTCCAACCCCCCATAAATTGAATTCCCCTATCAATCCCTAACTATAAAACTTCTGTCCCACTCCCTTACCCTAAAATGTCCTTCCCCAAACCCTAACCCTAAGCCTCTCTTCCTGCTCCCTAATCCTAGAAACCCTTCCTACACCCTAAGCCTAAAATCATCTTCCCATTCCTTAAGCCTTAAATCCCCCTCCTGTTCCCTTCCCATGGCTGCTTGCTCAAAGTCATCTTTAAGTTTGCACATGAGCATCAGCCCACATGACCTACAAGATCCTTGAGTTATTGGCTTTGAGACAGCATTTTTTGAGTACTTAGGATTTGTGCCCCTGTAGTGAACCACATCACAACTTTTTTTTCTCTGATAAGGCACATTTTCCACTTACTTCCAATGAAAGCCAGATTTTCTTTTCTTCTAAAGTTTCTTCACCTATTCCCCTTTCCTTGCCAGAAGTGTACATTTTTGGCAATTTGTCAGAAGGTTCCACAATCTTTTTTTTTTCTGTATCAAAAGTATATGATTTTATCAATGTAACTGCTGCTCTCCCCATTTCCACTAAGACTATTTAATTTATCTGTTAGGACTATAATTTTTAACAGAGTGTCAGGCTGATGTTACTGTCCCCATTCACACCAGGGGCATATTCAGAGCTATTTATTATTTGTAGTGGGCCAAGCTGCTGCTTTTGCCCTCTCTATTCTTGTGAGGAGTATATTCAGAACTGTGTGTTCTTAATAGTGTGCCAGGTTGTTGCTGCTTACCTCCAGCAGTCTTATTACGAGTATGTTCTTTATCAATATTATGTCATTCTTAAGACAGTATCATGGTGCTCTTGCTGCCCTGTCTTGTATTTTCCCCACAGTGTCTGAATTTCTGCATGTTATAGTCTACTCTTTGTTATCTCTCAGAATACATCTCACTTTCACCTATCTCATAGCATATTTTCTATGACTGCAGACATACAGTTACTTTATAAGTTTGACCATGGTGCCAGAACCTTCAATTCCTTCCTATCCACCAATATTGCATTTTTAGCTAACTTTGTGTTATTGTAGAGGTAATGGGCTGATTATACAGGTTTAGCAATAGTGCTAGCATGTTTCTTGGTACCATTGTATTAATATGTTGCTTAGAAATTATATATATGAAAGCCACGGGATTCACATTTTTACTCCTAGTAGCTTGGTTAAAAATCAGATTTCTATTAGGTAGAACAGACTGGGTAAACATTGTATTTCTTAAGCACAGTTAATTTCAATCACACTTGAGAAGCACATTGGAGGTAGTTAATTCAAGATATATGGTGTTTTAGTTCAGTTATTCTGCTACGAAAGCATGTGAAAAAGATACAAATAGCATACCATGTTTCAAAGTAACAGAAACACCAGCCATACCACAGCAAAAGAGTTTATTCAGTAGAAAGTGCTTTCAGGGATCCAACCCCTTCATCAGACAACATTCAAAATCAATCTACCAAATTTATAATCACTTCAATTAACAGACAATCTACTTCTGAAATTTTAAAATTTTAAAGACATAGTACCTAAAAGCATTAAGGCTAACATTCCACTAAGCAATCATATTAAAAAGTGTACATGTATTCATGTATCAGTTTATAAGACCTATAAACTCTAAAAGTGTAAAAATGCAAAAATACAAGAAATGTAAAAAATAAAAAATGTATAATATATAAAAAATATATAATATATAATATATAATCCTATAAAAATATAAAGGGATAAATTATGGCTAAAATTGATAATAAACTAATATAATAGCCATATGTATTCTAAAATATGATACAATGCCTATGCAATAATATATAACTACAGATATGTATTAATTTATTATCCCCCATTAATGCTTAAATAACACATGAAATAAATAGTACAACAGCAGCATATTACTGTTTCAAAGGTTTAGCTTTTAAAAACGGCTTCAAGGATACTTTGCTATTCAAACCAGGGGGTTTGTTTGCATTAAATGTCATTATCCAATTTTGCTTGGCAGCTTCTGTGTAGTTCACCAAATCACCTCCTCTACTCTGAATAGATAAAATTTCCAGGACCAGAAATTTAAATGTGTGGTTGGAACCTTTATTCATAATATGTATAGCAAGGGCACTAGGTCTCTTTTTTATTTCTAATGTCCATGTAGTGTTCCAATATTCTGTCCTTAAGCCATCTGTTGGTCTTGCCAATGTAGAATGAAAAACATGACACACAGTAGGCAAAATAAACTACATTTGATGTCTTACAGTCTGCATAATGAGTACTGTAAAAACTAAAACCTATATGTGGATGTGTGAAACTCATGCCAGTGTAAATGTGTGTGCATGCCATGCAACCTCTACAGGCATAAGTGCCTGTCCTATCCGACTTATATGGCATGTTAGCTACATGATATCTATAACATAGATGGCTCCTAAGGGTTTTATTGTTGCAAAAAGTGAAATTCGGTCGATCATCAATTGCATCTTTTAATCCATCAGCCGTGGAGAGAATGCCCCAATTTCTATTGATAACCTCACAAATACTACTGATGTTACTAGCAAAGGTCAGGGGCATCCTCAATTTGCAAACTGATATAGATCTGGATGGACTTGCATCATTCAACTCCAGACCAGCTTCATTCTGTGAAATACATATAGGTTTAAAATATGGTTTACAACGATCACCCCTATTTCTCCAAGCTTCCATTATACAGCTATCAATCAGCTTGCTATTATAACCTCTATCTAAAAACTCCAATTTCAATGTATGGAGGGCATCCTTTAATATTGTGTCATCATTGTGTAGTCTCATTATTCTAAAGACTTTACCTTTTACCACATTATGTTTGCTGACTCTCAAAGACATGATACCATCTGTATGCTGTGAATTTATTAGCTTTAAAATTGCTACACTTATACTTCAAAGTCTTAGAAGCATATCATGTAGTTGAATACATAACATAGCATACAGAAAATGACTGCACTATCAGTGTAGTAAATTCTCTCATATATATATTCTTGTATTGCAGCACATCAGATGAAATACCTGGAGATTCCTGGCAATATATCTGTCATACCAACCAGTAAACATTTTTTTTTCTTTTTTAAAAGAGCATCCTTTGCACAAAACATTCATCAGTCTAACATATAAATACAAATGTTACTTGTCTGCCTGCATTTTATGATATTATTAACCAAAACACTTGCTTAAAGTTATAAATGTATTTTTTTGGAAAAAGCTGAATGGCACCATTTTTGAGAATTTTCTTTTAACAGCATGATAAGCATCCTTCTTGCTGCCTTCAGACAACTCGCCATTGCAGTTGCTATGTTGTCTCCAGCATGTAGAGGTATTCACATAGTTAACATTTACAATATGAGTTTTGTTTTGAGTGTTACAGTACTGATCTGGCTTTTGTTATCTGATTTGTCTTGGAATTCCCATGACTCTATTTATTTTCATAATTGATTAGGCTGGTTATTGCATACCATAGCTGACTTACCATTGCTGAAAACAATATACATTATGAATTCAGAAGATTGTTGGTGAGCAGCAATAGAACATTTTGTCCATATGTTGGGCAGCAATACAGTCAGGAAGAATGCATTGTGATTCTTTATAAAATCAGGAAATACAAGAATTTTTATAATCAAGTGACTAAAGACACCTTCCAAAACTGATGTCAAATAGTATTGGAAATTCTTATAAAAAATGAGCTTCCAGTGTGGAGTACTAACATAGTCTCCCAGAACCAGGCATTTATAATCATGCTGTGCCAGCCTACTAGAACTTTCCAGTCTTTTCCATGCAGGCTGTACATACTAAAACTGTCACTAAAGTTGTTTCTAATATAGCAGCATGAATTGTTTCTTCTCAATTTTCCTTGATGAATCAGAAGAATGCCTGCTATTTTCCAGTTATATGTGCCAGTCTAATTTTTAATTGCAGCTAGAAAAGTTACATGAAAAGTATAAATGAAAACAGTATCCCCACCATACCTCTCAACCTCTTAATACAAGAAATCTGGACAAAGCATACAATTATGGGGGGACAAAGACCCCAAAATAGGGACAGATTTTAAAGATTCCTCTTAGAAACTTAACAATTGCTATAATAACAAGTATTGTGTTAGCATGGATTTTTGGAGGATATAAAGTTTGAAATTCAAATGTATGTTAGTGTTTAATGACTTCAGCCCTAAGTGATTTGCCAGGAAACCATGAATTTTATGAAAAACAGATAAAAAATATGAAGCAAAAATCTGGACATTCTGCAAAAATCTGGACAGTTGAGAGGTATGATTCTGAATTAAAATAGCACAGCAATTATATTTTCATTACTAACTGTTTTGAGAGTAAAATATATATTTAGGCACAGAAGTCATGTTTTTATTACTAACAGCATTATTAGCCAAACACTGTTTAGCAATCTGCCTCTTCTTTCTTCATCTACAACATATATGACTTGCTAACATTTTCTGGGTGTTTGAAGAGGCATACAGAATGCTGTTTTGGACTGAACCGCTGACTTTTTTGGTGCTGCGAGAAGAATGCTAGCTTTTGAGGTTAAATCTGCCTGCTTTTTCATTGTTGGCTTAATCTGTAGGTTTTCACATAACATTTGTTCTTCTGCTGAGTAATATGGAAATGGGAAGAGACAGACAGGCAAGGAAAACAAGGCAGAGAATGTTTGAATTGTAGTTTTTTGTTCAGTAACTGTGGTTTCTCCTGATAAGACCCACCAACTTGCTTATATTATATTAAGTGCTGTACTGAGCTCTCTGTTCTTCAGTTTGTGTTTGAAAGTTGGTATCCCACAATTTCATTGGGAGGGTTGTTTACGTAATTATGTATGCAAATTAGATGTTAATCAGCATACAGATTTGTACCTATTTTTCATGACCCTTGTTCAGATTTTTGATGTTTCCAGGTTGAGAGGTATGCATACATATTTCTGCTTGCATGTTAGTTTACTCAGTTCTAAACTCGTGAACAGTTTTTCTTTTTTATAACCTTGTTGCTCCAGATTAGCCAAGTGTCTCTCACTTATCTTATCATATCCTGATCTGATTGGCCAATATAGCAAAATTCATTACCATGCTGTTCTGTAACATAACTTTCAAAGTTTAAAAGAATTCCTGCATTTTGGAAAATGGGGCACATTCACACAAAACACATATTTCTCTCTATCCCTTGTTAAAGAAACCAATTCCTCTCTCTTCTAACTTGGAGAATCAAGTCTTAAAGTCAGTGTGCTCTCAGAATGTAAACAAGAATGAAATATGTTAATTTGGAATGCTGAATGAATGTTACCGACATTCTCCACCAGTATAGTAGATAGAGACTCAGGATAATACACTATTTATTGAGATAAGCCAAAAGAAGCTGTATTTGGGAACAGAAAACATAAAAGTTTTGCATTGTTTACACAAATTTCCACCTCCAACAAGTCCTCCTTATCCAAAAGACAGAAGTATCTTCCAAGCAATACTGCTTCTGCTTCCAGTCTCTTCAAAAAGAAGTTTCCCTTTGTACAGATAGGCAGTAAGTTAAGCATCTCTGATGGCCAAAGCTCTTTTTTAAGTTATCTCCAGCAGGTGTTTTAACTAAACTAAAAACTGTAGTTGCTTGCTCTAATTTACCTTAATGGCAAGTAAACTCTCCCTGTTTAAAATGAAAGTCACACAAGGTAGCAATATTTTTACATGGAACAGCATGTTTACATTCAACAAACAAATAAGCAATACATGTATATATATACATATATATATATATATATACACACACACACACACACACACACACACACACACACACACACACACACACACACATATATATATATATATATATATATATATATATATATATATATATGTCTATTTCAGAACACCAAACTTTCACTTAGCTGAATTTCATAACAGTGAGATGAAAAGCCAACAACCCCATAACACCGACATCCCCTAACACTGACTTTCCACTCCAGGTAAGTAGCTGTTTGGCCACCATGTTGAACTTTGCCCCTTACCCCCACAGTAGTAATATCTCGGAGTGGGTATATTTGGTTTTGGGGAGTGTGGGGGAGCTGTGGATTTAGTTTGCTTCAGTTTTCATTTATTTTTCAGGTTGTCCAAGGGGTTACTCACCTGGAATGGAAAGTCGGTGTTCCAGGACATTGGTGTTATAGGGTTGTCGGCCTTTTCATCTCAACGTTATGAAAGTCGGGTAAGTGAAAGTTTGTTCTGATGTAGAGCCATATATATAAATACATATCAAATGCTTAATGTACAATATTCTGACTGCACAACTGAGTAAATGAATTCAAGTCAGATATTTACATGATCAGAATATTGCGGTCATCCTATTTCAGGTTGATGATTGCATGTGTTAAGGTGTGTGTTGGCATGGATAGAGCAGATATAGCACTGAAAATCATTGCCTGTTCAATTTACTAACATGCATTGGCACCAGCTCTTGTCTGCAGGGTGATATATTACTTCTTGGAATGGTGAGGACATGGATTTGGTATATTTAAATCTGGACTGGGTCTGTGTGCATGGAAAGGGTACAGAGAAGTTTGCACCAAGAACACATTTTTTTATGATATGGTATGCTTAAGGGGTTTCATAATATTGCTGAAATTTATTGTGTCAGCATTTTATGCATTCAAGAATCTTTACATTGCTGAAACATATTTTATGTATATGATATTCCAAAACATGCATGGTGTATGTCTGTCTGTGTGTGCATGTGTGTGAGTGCACATACATTTGTGAGGTCTATGTGTGTTTAATGTGAGTTTTTGCTAATTCATTAACTATCTACATGAAAGAAACCAGGTAAATTGGGAGAAAAACATTGACTTCCATATCACATTTCAGAAATGAGCTTGAGCATGGGTTCTCCAGGTGGGCAGCTCCCATTCACCCATTTATACAATGTGATAAAATGGGTGTTAACATTATCAGAGACAATATTTATGTCCCGTGTAACACACTTCATCACTGTAGCCACTTGATTAAACTATGGTATAAGGATATATCAGTCGTTCAGCTACATGGCTCCTTAGGTTCATAGGTTCATAGGTAAGTACTAGGCCAGCTGCCCTTGCAGACCATTTTAAGCCAAGTCAATTTCCCTTTTTATGCTTGAAATAACCTATCCCATTTGGTTATAGATTGACCTTACCCATCCTATGATTGATAATTATATATTATTCCTAATGAGAATAACTGGGATCATACCGTAGATAATTTGAGGGGACCCATGCAGAGGACAAGCATTTATGAGATGCATCTGTCCATTAGTAGTACAGGGGACAGTCCTGGGGAAAGATTTTTGTTTCCCATCCAAAGGTCTATGTTGCTCTTGAAAATGGGCAGAGATTAAGTTTGTTTCATATATGGGAAGTGTGATCCACAACAGTATACCCTGTGAGATATACCTCTCCCTCTAAACTATTCTGTTGATTTTGCAGAGGAGGCTTAGATCCCTAGACCAGTTATTTCTGGTGCAATTCAACTTGCTGATGTGCAGTAAATCCACCAGTAATGAGTCAGAGGATACCTTGTATACCAGACACAAGTCACCTCTTAGCAGTCTGTATGATACAGTATATAGTGATAGAGCTTTGAGTTGGTCAATGCAGGATATGTTGTTTAAACCTTATATCGTTTTAGTAAGGTATCTCTGTGGCTGTTCCAGTTGTTGCATGTCTGGACAGATACATGCCAAAAGGAGCATTATATTCAATGACTGGCTTAATG